>NC_079396.1:246097-398597 GCF_029220125.1 Pseudoliparis swirei | reverse complement strand
ACACAGGTAGACGGGGTCCTAGAGACAGGTAGACGGGGTCTAGAGACAGGAAGACGGGGTCCTAGAGACAGGTAGACGGGGTCCTAGAGACAGGTAGACGGGGTCTAGAGACAGGTAGACGGGGTCCTAGAGACAGGTAGACGGGGTCCTAGAGACAGGTAGATGGGGTCCTAGAGACAGGTAGACGGGGTCTAGAGACAGGTAGACGGGGTCCTAGAGACAGGTAGACGGGGTCCTAGAGACAGGTAGACGGGGTCTAGAGACAGGTAGACGGGGTCCTAGAGACAGGTAGACGGGGTCTAGAGACAGGTAGATGGGGTCCTAGAGACAGGTAGACGGGGTCCTAGAGACAGGTAGACGGGGTCCTAGAGACAGGTAGACGGGGTCCAAGAGACAGGTAGACGGGGTCTAGAGACAGGTAGACGGGGTCTAGAGACAGGTAGACGGGGTCCTAGAGACAGGTAGACGGGGTCTAGAGACAGGTAGACGGGGTCCTAGAGACAGGTAGACGGGGTCTAGAGACAGGTAGACGGGGTCCAAGAGACAGGTAGACGGTTTAGAAGTAGAAATCATTGAAGGCCATTGGTCGTATCTCATTGTCTACAGCTGCCTCGATGAGGGTAGCTCGGTCCAGGTTGAGGGCAGGACATTATTAATCTTGTCTCAAATAGTTTTCTCTATGAAATGAGAGGAATGATTTCATCTTTGGTTTGACATGATTTCATTTTACTCATCGAGAGAAAACAGACCAACACTGTCCCCCAGAGCAGCCGCTCACAGACCCCATGCAGAGCGGTGACTCATGTCATGTGGTTCTCAGGGTGACTCAGCGTGGCGCTCAGTGAGCGGCCGGTTGCTCCGCGTAGAGCTGATAGTACACATTAAGTGTGTTGAAGGACTGGGTGTGCAGGTGAGGGACGTTAAGTGGTGCTTTGTGCTGCAGTGACAATGAGCTCTTGTTATGTACTGTTGTGTTTACTTTGGTGTTGCTTGTGCATAGAAGTTGTACGTTCAGTTGGTCTGAGCTTTGCACACGTCCCTTTGGATCTGTTAGTGTGTTGCATTCAGGTGCTCAGCTCATTTCAGTTCTGATGAGAACATTTTACAAGAAATGTAGATGGTGTGGCTACTACCGAGAGGTGTTTATATACATTTATAATACGAGTGGATGAAATCAAGCATTCTGATTGGTTGAGAGTGAGTCACGAGGTCTACTTTATTTAGCCATAATGTCCGACAGATGTTGACATTTATCTGAGCGTTCCAAATCAGTGAAACTCTAAATAAGAATAACGGAAGATTTTGCTCGACCGTTAGTCAGTTCAAGCTCGACGGTTACACTAATGACTCTAGAGGAGTGGTGAGCCAATAGGATCCTTCAGGTGACCTCATGACTCTAGAGGAGTGGTGAGCCAATAGGATCCTTCAGGTGACCTCATGACTAGAGGAGTGGTGAGCCAATAGGATCCTTCAGGTGACCTCATGACTAGAGGAGTGGTGAGCCAATAGGATCCTTCATGTGACCTCATGACTAGAGGAGTGGTGAGCCAATAGGATCCTTCATGTGACCCCATGACTAGAGGAGTGGTGAGCCAATAGGATCCTTCAGGTGACCTCATGACTAGAGGAGTGGTGAGCCAATAGGATCCTTCAGGTGACCTCATGACTAGAGGAGTGGTGAGCCAATAGGATCCTTCATGTGACCTCATGACTAGAGGAGTGGAGAGCCAATAGGATCCTTCATGTGACCTCATGACTAGAGGAGTGGTGAGCCAATAGGATCCTTCAGGTGACCTTATGACTAGAGGAGTGGTAAGCCAATAGGATCCTTCATGTGACCTCATGACTAGAGAAGTGGAGAGCCAATAGGATCCTTCATGTGACCTCATGACTAGAGGAGTGGAGAGCCAATAGGATCCTTCAGGTGACCTCATGACTAGAGGAGTGGTGAGCCAATAGGATCCTTCATGTGACCTCATGACTAGAGGAGTGGTGAGCCAATAGGATCCTTCAGGTGACCTCATGACTAGAGGAGTGGTGAGCCAATAGGATCCTTCAGGTGACCTCATGACTAGAGGAGTGGTGAGCCAATAGGATCCTTCAGGTGACCTCATGACTAGAGGAGTGGTGAGCCAATAGGATCCTTCAGGTGACCTCATGACTAGAGGAGTGGTGAGCCAATAGGATCCTTCAGGTGACCTCATGACTAGAGGAGTGGTGAGCCAATAGGATCCTTCAGGTGACCTCATGACTAGAGGAGTGGTGAGCCAATAGGATCCTTCAGGTGACCTCATGACTAGAGGAGTGGTGAGCCAATAGGATCCTTCAGGTGACCTCATGACTAGAGGAGTGGTGAGCCAATAGGATCCTTCAGGTGACCTCATGACTAGAGGGGTGGTGAGCCAATAGGATCCTTCAGGTGACCTCATGACTAGAGGAGTGGTGAGCCAATAGGATCCTTCAGGTGACCTCATGACTAGAGGAGTGGTGAGCCAATAGGATCCTTCAGGTGACCTCATGACTAGAGGAGTGGTGAGCCAATAGGATCCTTCAGGTGACCTCATGACTAGAGGAGTGGTGAGCCAATAGGATCCTTCAGGTGACCTCATGACTAGAGGAGTGGTGAGCCAATAGGATCCTTCAGGTGACCTCATGACTAGAGGAGTGGTGAGCCAATAGGATCCTTCAGGTGACCTCATGACTAGAGGAGTGGTGAGCCAATAGGATCCTTCAGGTGACCTCATGACTAGAGGAGTGGTGAGCCAATAGGATCCTTCAGGTGACCTCATGACTAGAGGAGTGGTGAGCCAATAGGATCCTTCAGGTGACCTCATGACTAGAGGAGTGGTGAGCCAATAGGATCCTTCAGGTGACCTCATGACTAGAGGAGTGGTGAGCCAATAGGATCCTTCAGGTGACCTCATGACTAGAGGAGTGGTGAGCCAATAGGATCCTTCAGGTGACCTCATGACTAGAGGAGTGGTGAGCCAATAGGATCCTTCAGGTGACCTCATGACTAGAGGAGTGGTGAGCCAATAGGATCCTTCAGGTGACCTCATGACTCTAGAGGAGTGGTGAGCCAATAGGATCCTTCAGGTGACCTCATGACTAGAGGAGTGGTGAGCCAATAGGATCCTTCAGGTGACCTCATGACTAGAGGAGTGGTGAGCCAATAGGATCCTTCAGGTGACCTCATGACTAGAGGAGTGGTGAGCCAATAGGATCCTTCAGGTGACCTCATGACTCTAGAGGAGTGGTGAGCCAATAGGATCCTTCAGGTGACCTCATGACTAGAGTGGAGAGCCAATAGGATCCTTCAGGTGACCTCATGACTCTAGAGGAGTGGTGAGCCAATAGGATCCTTCAGGTGACCTCATGACTCTAGAGGAGTGGTGAGCCAATAGGATCCTTCAGGTGACCTCATGACTCTAGAGGAGTGGTGAGCCAATAGGATCCTTCAGGTGACCTCATGACTTTAGAGGAGTGGTGAGCCAATAGGATCCTTCAGGTGACCTCATGACTCTAGAGGAGTGGTGAGCCAATAGGATCCTTCAGGTGACCTCATGACTAGAGGAGTGGTGAGCCAATAGGATCCTTCAGGTGACCTCATGACTCTAGAGGAGTGGTGAGCCAATAGGATCCTTCAGGTGACCTCATGGAAAGCTGTTACACTCCTACAGCCAGGGCTGACAACTGGCCTCAGTGGGGCCCCTATCCCACTGTCCTGTGTCCATGGGGATTCGCGGGATTATCCCTTCACCCACATTAAGGTTCAGACCACAAGGGGCACTTTTGAAGTCATGGTGGGAGTGGTACAAAATGTGCCTGTACCAGTACTGATTGTTCGGGACTGCTTCATATTCTAGCATTTGTGGGATCAGCCGTATAAACAGACCTCTGAGAACTGGGAAAAACAAATTGGTACATGCCTGTGCAGCAACCTCCAGCCCGACCGGTACATCGGCAGGGGAAATGGACGAGGAACTCTGGACCACAGCAGAGGCCCCGGCAAAGGAGGACCCCTGGCAAAAGAGGAAAATGCTGTCAGCCCAGGACAGTTTGGGACCGGCCAGTTGGAAGACCCCAACCGTGAACAGGTCAGACAGAACCTGATGGTGGTCGAGGGGAATCCGGTAGAATGGGTGAGTGTTCCGCCCTTCCCACATCTCTCTATGAAAAATGTCCTACTATATAGGGTAGCTAAGCTGGGGAAATTTGTCGTTGAACAGTTGCTAGTCCTTAAATGCCATGTTCTGAAAATGTTGTACCTAGCCCATCCCCACCTGTTGGGAGCTCATCTGGGAGTAGAGAAATGTTCCTCAAGCTTCCACAAGGTTTTCGCCATTTCAGTTGCTGTATGGATGGAGACCCAGGGGCCTGATAGATCTAGCTAAAGCAGCCTGGGAACAACAGTGTGGCAGCTGTCTCCAATTTGGCCTCGGCTGCTGGTGATTGGCAATCAGTCAGCAGCCGAGGCCGCCCTCATAAAAGCTCTCAGTTGAGAGTGGAGGGGAGGAGAGTGAGCAGACGCGTCGCCGTGCGGTCTGCTGTGTGTTGTGTGCTGGTAAAATAAAACCATGCTATCCAACGGAACCTTGGTCTCGTCGTTCATGGCTGATCCTTGGTGCTTTTTTCACACACACACACACACACACACACACACACACACACACACACACACACACACAGTCCATCTATCTATCTCACACACTCACACACACACACAGTCGATCTATCTATCTCACTCACACACACACACAGTCGATCTATCTATCTCACACACACACAGTCCATCTATCTATCTCACACACACACACACACACACAGTCGATCTATCTATCTCACACACACACACACACACACACAGTCCATCTATCTATCTCACACACACACACAGTCGATCTATCTATCTCACACACACACACAGTCGATCTATCTATCTCACACACACACACACACACACACACACAGTCCATCTATCTATCTCTCACACACACACACAGTCCATCTATCTATCTCACACACACACACACACACACACAGTCCATCTATCTCACACACACACACACACACACAGTCCATCTATCTCACACACACACACACACAGTCCATCTATCTCACACACACACACACAGTCCATCTATCTCACACACACACACACACAGTCCATCTATCTCACACACACACACACACACAGTCCATCTATCTATCTCACACACACACACACAGTCCATCTATCTCACACACACACACACAGTCCATCTATCTCACACACACACACACAGTCCATCTATCTCACACACACACACACACACACAGTCCATCTATCTCACACACACACACAGTCCATCTATCTCACACACACACAGTCCATCTATCTCACACACACACACACAGTCCATCTATCTCACACACACACACACACAGTCCATCTATCTCACACACACACACACACAGTCCATCTATCTCACACACACACACACACACACACACAGTCCATCTATCTATCTCTCACACACACACACAGTCCATCTATCTCACACACACACACATTCCATCTATCTATCTCACACACACACACACAGTCCATCTATCTCACACACACACACACACAGTCCATCTATCTATCTCACACACACACAGTCCATCTATCTCACACACACACACACACACACAGTCCATCTATCTATCTCTCACACACACACAGTCCATCTATCTCACACACACACACACACACAGTCCATCTATCTATCTCTCACACACACACACATACACACAGTCCATCTATCTATCTCACACACACACACACAGTCCATCTCTCTATCTCACACACACACACACACACACACAGTTCATCTATCTATCTCTCACACACACACACAGTTCATTTATCTCTCACACACACACACAGTCCATCTATCTATCTCTCTCACACACACACAGTCCATCTATCTATCTCACACACACACAGTCCATCTATCTATCTCTCACACACACACACAGTCCATCTATCTATCTCTCACACACACACAGTCCATCTATCTATCTCACACACACACAGTCCATCTATCTATCTCTCACACACACACACACAGTCCATCTATCTATCTCACACACACACACACACAGTCCATCTATCTATCTCACACACACACACACAGTCCATCTATCTATCTCTCGCTCACACACACACAGTCCATCTATCTATCTCTCACACACACACAGTCCATCTATCTCACACACACACACACACAGTCCATCTATCTATCTCACACACACACACACACAGTCCATCTATCTATCTCACACACACACACACAGTCCATCTATCTCTCACACACACACACAGTCCATCTATCTATCTCACACACACACAGTCCATCTATCTCACACACACACACACACAGTCCATCTATCTATCTCACACACACACAGTCCATCTATCTCTCACACACACACACAGTCCATCTATCTATCTCACACACACACACACACACACAGTCCATCTATCTATCTCACACACACACACACAGTCCATCTATCTCTCACACACACACAGTCCATCTATCTATCTCTCACACACACACAGTCCATCTATCTCACACACACACACACACACAGTCCATCTATCTATCTCACACACACACACAGTCCATCTATCTCTCACACACACACTCCATCTATCTATCTCTCACACACACACACAGTCCATCTATCTATCTCTCACACACACACACACAGTCCATCTATCTCTCACACACACACAGTCCATCTATCTATCTCTCACACACACACACAGTCCATCTATCTATCTCACACACACACACACACACAGTCCATCTATCTATCTCACACACACACACACACACACACACACACACACAGTCCATCTATCTATCTCTCACACACACACACAGTCCATCTATCTATCTCTCACACACACACACAGTCCATCTATCTATCTCTCACACACACACACACACAGTCCATCTATCTCTCACACACACACAGTCCATCTATCTATCTCTCACACACACACACAGTCCATCTATCTATCTCACACATACACACACACAGTCCATCTATCTATCTCACACACACACACACACAGTCCATCTATCTATCTCACACACACACACACAGTCCATCTATCTATCTCTCACACACACACACAGTCCATCTATCTATCTCTCACACACACACACACAGTCCATCTATCTATCTCTCACACACACACAGTCCATCTATCTCTCACACACACACAGTCCATCTATCTATCTCACACACACGCACACACACAGTCCATCTATCTATCTCTCACACACACAGTCCATCTATCTCTCACACACACACACACACACACAGTCCATCTATCTACCTGTCTTTCTCTCATCTGTTGAACAGCGACCACATATTCTGTTTTCTTTTGGTTGCCAAGATTTCTTCGCTCTCTCTCTCCCCCTCTCTCTTTATCTCTCTCCCTCCCTCCCTCCCTCCCTCCCTCTATCAGGCGTATTTGTATTTATGTTGGTTGATTTGTGGATGCAAATAGGAAACGCTGCTATGAACTGTTGATGAACACTGAAATAAGAAAAGCCACCAGGATGTGAGTGGTGACGTCATTGTGTAATGCCTCACCACACGTCACGAGAGGCGCTCTGTGTGGGCCGGCAAGTCAACTTTAATATCCCGAAGGCACGGGCATGACGTCACCATATGTTAAAAGAGCGAAGAGAGAGAGAGAGAGAGAGAGAGAGAGAGAGAGAGAGAGAGAGAGAGAGAGAGAGAGACAGAGAGAGAGAGAGATTTTTTGATTTTTGAAAAACACTTTATTGACATTTTTTCCATCACAAAGTTTCTCTACAAATAAAGTGTTTTAAAAAATCAGGTTGTTTAAAATAAAAGCAAACAAACAAAACAAACAAAACATTAAAAAAAGAAAACATGTTTTACCGAATAAAAAATAGTGCAAACTCCAGCTCCTCCTCTACCACAGAACAAACAATATCTTTAAAACACCAGCGTTGTTTAAAAGCATCCAGGTCTCCAATGTGTTTATAAAACCTGAACTCCAGCCAGAGTCTGGCTCTGATGTTACAGAGCCACACTGCCCCGGCCTCCTGCCCCTCTCTGTTTTCCACCCGGGACTTCCTAGTTAAATAAATTGCCATTTTTGCTTCACCGGATAAAAATTTAGGAGCTGCCACTATTCTTCTTCTGTTTATTTATACGCAGCTCCATGATAAAAACCTTCTCTGTAAAACCACATTAAAAGACTAAAACCAATGTTAAAAGAGCGAAGAAACTCAAAAGTCTCTTACACTCGTTAAAAACATGGTAAATAGTCTCCCGGAGGTCACAGAAGGGGCACTGGCTCAGGACAGCGGGATTGATTACCGAAATAAAAGCGTTGGACGCGACAGCACCGTGTAAAATCCGCCACTGGAGGTTAGCGGTCCTTTTCTTCAGGGGAGGCTTGTATAGGACCCCCCACTGCGGGCCAGGGCCTCCATGCCCAAGTCTCTCTGACCACACAGTGGGCGGTCTGTTGCACAGTCTGGACCTGTTGATGCTCTTCACGAGGATAAAATACAAAGTCTTCTTGTCTGCTTTTCTCACTGTAAATGTTTCTGGGTGGCTCGTTCTTAGCAGGGGGCCGGTGAGTCCCCCTAGCCCCGGGCTGAGGGAGATGTTTGGGAAGGGGTCTGCAGGGTCCGGCTCTGCTCTCTGCTGGCTGTAGTCGTTGAGGAGGCTCCTCTCCAACCCGGTCAGCCTCTGCCTCCACAGCTCCAGGAGCCTCCTCGCCACCCGGTCGGAATGCATCCCCAGCAGGGAGCCCAGGGCCGGGGTCGCTCAGCGTCGGCCCCACTGCATCCACCAACTGCTGCAGGCAAAGGGTCTTTGTTCAGCAGCGCCCTGATAGTCCAGGGTGACGCTGCTGCTAATGTCCATTCTCGCTTTATAAATTAATGGTTCTCTCAACAACCAGAACAGAGAGTCAGACTGTGAGCACCTTTCGTGCTTAAAAAGGGGCCCACGACTTAAAACACCCTGATAAAAGGAGGCAGCCCACTTAGTTTTAAAAAGCTGGGGTCTATTAAAACAGAGCAGTATCCAGCCCTAGGTTGTCAGCACGTCTGAGGATGCAGCTGGCCACGTCTCGCCACACTAAAACCCCGGACTCGTTAAAAACTTCTGAACAAACTGTAATCTAAAAGTGGCCGTCCGGCTGGCCAGGTGGACGAGGCCCTGTCCCCCCTCCTCTCTGGCTAAAAACAGCACCCCCTGTGGCACCCAGTGTAGACCCTCCCAAAAGAAATCTACCATCTTCTTTTGTATGTTGGCTAAGAAGCCCGAGGGAGGGTCTAAAACTGTCAACCTGTGCCACAGTTGGGATGCAATAAGATTGTTTAAAACCAGTACTCTACCTTTAAAAGACATCTGGGGGAGCAGCCACTTCCACTTGGAAAGTTTCCCCTCTATCTTCTCTGTGACGCCCTCCCAGTTCTTCTGGACTATGCTCGGTTTCCCAGGTATATTCCTAAATATTTAAAACCGTCCGTCTTCCATATGAGTTTTGTGGAAGAACCGGGAGGCCACGCCACTCCCCACAGCGAGGGCTTCGCTTTTTCCAGTTCACCTCGCTGATGATGCCATGCTAAAATCATGTACTATTTGATTTAAAAGGTTTACATCTTTTTGGCTTTTAATAAAAACAACGACGTCATCGGCATACGCCGATAAAATCATTCTTCCATTAAAACCAGGTAAAACTAAACCATGCAGGCTAGAGCGTATTTTAATGAGGAGGGGCTCGAGGGAGAGTGCGTAGAGCATCCCGGACAGAGCACAGCCCTGTCGGACCCCTCTACTCACTCTAAAAGGAGCACACAGCCTGCCGTTTATCTTCAGCACACTCTCAACATTACTGTACAACACCTTGATCTTAGCTATGAAGCCAGCGCTGAACCCAAACTTCCCCAGAACTTTCCAGAGGAAGCCGTGTTCAACGCGGTCAAAAGCCTTTTCCTGATCTAGAGAAATCAGACCAGTGTCCATACCCAGCGAGCTGGAGACCTCCAAAACGTCCCGAATGAGGTGGACGTTGTCCACCATGGACCTGCCGGGCACACAGTAGGTCTGGTCCCGATGGAGGACCTGCTCCATAGCTCCCCTCAGCCTGGAGGCCAGGACCCTGGACAGAAGCTTGTAATCCACACACAGCAGAGACACAGGGCGCCAGTTACCGATGTCCTGCGGGTTTCCTTTTTTTGGCAGTAGCGTCAGCACTGCCCTCCGGCAGGACATCGGCATGGAACCAGAGGCCAGACTCTCATTGAAGACGTCTAGGATGTCCCCTCCGAGGACATCCCAGTATTTTTTGTAAAATTCAGCGGGAGGCTGTCGATCCGGGCGCGCCTCCTGCATTCCCTGCAGGTCAGCTTTCAGCTCTTGGGGGGTTATGGGTCTGTCGAGCTCCTCATTAGTCTCCTCGGAGACCTGAGGCAGCTCCCCACAGAGCCCCTCCGTCGACTCTCCCTCCTCCCTATACTCAGTGGCATAAAGTGAGGAAAACCCCACCGCCGCTTCCGGATCTGGCATGACGCCACAACCGGCTGCCCTAAGTCAGAAAGCAGTGAGTGGATCACTCGCCTGCCCACTCCTCTTCTCCAGGCCGAAGAGGAAGCTAGAGGGAGTGTCCATCTCCACGATGGTCTGGAATCGGGACCTGACCAGTGCGCCTTGTACTTTTACTTCGAACAGGTCGGCGAGAGCCGCTTTACTTTTGAGGACTTCAATATGTCCTCGATCTCCTGTGGACTCGCTCAAACTTTCTAGGTCCACTATCTCAGTCTCCAGGTCCTTCATAGATCTGGTGACGTCTCTAGTGACGTTGAAAGTGTGCTGCTGACAAAGGAGCTTAATTTCTACCTTACCACGGTCCCACCACTGCCTAAGATTATTAAAATCACTCTTCCTCAGCCTAATAACGCTCCAAAATAAAACAACACCTCTCTAAAACTCCTATCGAAGGTTAAAACTGTATTAAAATGCCAATATGCGCCTAGGTAAAAATTCCTAATAAAACATGACATAAAACCAAAGAGTGATCAGTAAAACCAGCCGGAACAATGCTGCACATTTTAAAAATATTAAAATGGTGCTTAAAAACATAAATACGGTCTAACCTGGCTGAGGAGATCCTTCCCTCCCTAATGTGGGACCATGTGTACTGTCGGCAGTCCGGATGCATCCTTCTCCACACGTCCACCAGGCCGTGAGAATGGACCAGCCTCCTCAGCACCTGCTGTGAAGCTGGATGTGGCTCTGTGTGGTTTCTGTCATTAAAATCATCCTCTGTGCAGTTAAAATCCCCCCCAAGAATAAAAAAATCCTCCGAGGCACAATCATTTAAAACATCATTAACTTTGGATAAAAACAGCTGCCTCTCTGTCCCAGTTGTTGGAGCATAGATATTTATTAAAACCACGTTAAAAAGGTCGAACCGTGCTTTCACAAAGAACAGCCTCCCCTCCACGATGTGTTTGACCTCCAGTGACCGCGGGCTGAAGGCCCTGGAGAAGAGGAAGCCCACTCCTCCACTGAGGTTGGTGTTGTGGCTCAGGAGGACTTCCCCCCCCCCACTCCCTCCTCCAGTCCGCCTCGTTGGTGCTGTCGCTGTGCGTCTCTTGTAAGAAGAGAACATCGTTGGCTTTCATCTTGTTAAATTCATAAATAGATGTTCTCTTCTTACTGTCCCTCGCTCCATTTACGTTTAAAACTCCGACTCTGAATGTGTTCATTAAAAGAAAAGAGTTTAAAAAACAAATAAAACTTAAAATCAACAAATCAAATAAAACCCACATTGGAGCTCTCCACCTCCCCCTGCTGGATGCACTCCTTTACTTTGAGTAAAATCTTTTTAATCCTAAAAACCTCTTGCTTTTCAAACTTTTTCATATGATATCGGCACGACTGTACAAAAATCACGAGGTCAGGGATCACTTCCCTGACCTCCACTTTTCTTTTGTTTTTTGTTTTGTGTAAAAACAGGCTGATTTCGTCGGCCGTATAAAGCTTTTGTTTTTGACTGTTTGTTAAAATCAGAGGAGAGTCGCTGTCCTCTGCCCCCTCCTCGTCACTACTGTCCTCCACCGGCCCCGCCCCTTGACTTCTCCTCCTCTCCTCCACCCTGCTGGCTTTGGCCTCGCTGCCAGCACTCTGGTCACTCTTCTTCCTTTTTGAGGCCACTTTCTGCCCCCCTGCTTCCTCCTCGTCCATCTCTACCTGCTCCGCCCCCTCCTCCCCTGCACCGTCCTCCTCCACCTCTTCGACTCCACCCACCTGTCCTACCCCCTCTATGGGCTTCTCACCACCCCTGTCCTCGTCTTTTTTCCCCTTTCCCTCCCTTTTCTCACTTTCCTCATTATTCTCCACCCCATTCCCCACTTCCACCTCTAAGCCCGTGCCACCATCACCACCATCACCAATATTTTTTGTTTTTTTAATCTTTTTTTGTTTGTTTTTTTCCCCTTCTATTTCTTGTTTTCCTTCCTCCTCCCCACTTCCCACCTCACCCACAGCCTCTACCCCACTGCTCTTGGCAGATTCCCCCACATCCCCTCCATTTTTTTGGTCCGGTTTTCCTTTTTTTCCCTTCCTCTCACCGCTCCCGACTCCACCCACAACCTGCTTCTCACTGCCCTGTCCAGCCTCCCCACCCTCATCCCCACCCTCACCACCCTTGCCCGCATCACTCCCATCACTCACTCCCTCATTCATACCCACCACATGTGTGTCGGGTGCAGCAGCAGTGACGCCGCTCGCCGCGCTCTCCGTTGGAATCGGCGTGGGGAACAGCAGGTGAGGCGGCAGCGGCAGCCGCCTCACCTGCTGTTCCCCACGCTGGTGTAGCGCGGCGTGACGCGCTGGACGGACCCGAGCCGCCTGGACCAGCTGGCGCAGGGTCGCCTCGCTTCGAGCAGACCCTCGCGGTGTGCCCCTCCTCCCCGCAATGAAAACACTTCATCGCCGATGAAGACGCGTAGACGTTATAGTTAACATCATCTACTCTGACGCTGAAGCGCAGGTTTAACTCCGCGCTCCGGTCGCTGAGTATCATATAAACCGATCTACGGTAACTCAGTATGTGCTTCATCAAGCTCTCCTTGAACCCCGATGAGATCTCTCTCATCGGGGAGACCAGCTTTCCGTGCCGGGAGAGCTCTCTGCTGAGGAACTCATCGGAGATGAACGGAGGGACGTTTGACACGAGGACTCTGGTGGCCGGCTGATCCAGCGGAAACACCTGCACAAACAAATCTCCCACCGAGAGACCCTCCTCTACCACGCGGCTCACCTTCCCCACCTGATCCAGGAAGATCACGACCGAGCCGTTCATCTTGCCGGCGGACTTCACGCTGCCGAACCCGACTTTCTTCCCGACTGCCCGAGCCAATTCCTCCACACTGCACGAGGAGTCACCGGCAATCTTCATACCGTGTCTCCTCGTGAGCAGCGGGGGGGGGGGACCGGGGCAAACATTTCTGCCACGCACCGAGCCCGGTGAGGCACCGGCAGCGGGAAGACACCCAGAGAAAAACCCAACTAATCACCAAACAATTTAAACTACTGTGAAACCAACTAATAAACCACATAAACTAAATACATACAACTATGAAAGAACAGAAAAGAGAGAAACACACAGACAACGCTCCGCAGCTCCCAAACACACACCCTGTCGCTCTGACGCTCAGCGTGAACTGAGAGAGAGAGAGAGAGAGAGAGAGAGAGACAGAGAGACAGAGAGAGAGAGAGAGACAGAGAGAGAGAGAGACTCCTCTCCCCAGCAGCAGAGCCAATACACCATCTCCCCCCACCGGGAGGGCGGTCCGGGACATTGGAGCAGCATCAGGAGGAGGGAGGCTGCACACACACACACACACACCGACTGAGAGACCGGGAGTACGGGAGGCTGCTCACACACACACACAGCGACTGAGAGACCGGGAGTACGGGAGGCTGAGGGGCGGAGGACGCGCTGCCTGAGGGACCGGAGACTCGCGTAAGTGTCTCTTGCTGCTCGTGTATTCGGCCCACAGCCTGCTCTCATTGGGCTGGAGCCTCCGATGACGTCAGAGTCTCTTAGTGCCGCCACAGTGATGATGATGATGATGATGATGATGTAAAGCGCACAAGCTCATCCATCTCCCTCCACACCGACACCGTGAAGTGTGTGCGTGGGCTCGGCCAGAAGCATCTCCCGGTGTTCCGTTAGGGTCTCCGCACCAAATAAGGTAATAACACCGTGACTGGAGCCTGACCGGGAGGTGGCCGCGGACGCCCCCCGCTGGCCGGCCGCTCCTCCTCAGGAGGGCTGGACTCAGCCTCACGTTCATGACGTCACCTTTACAAGAAAGGGATTTAATTTACAAGTTACAAGTCTTTTATTGTCAGATGCACAGAATGACACAGGGTCAGACTGGGCTCTGACATTCTGAGGACAAGGCACCACGACAACGACCACAACAAACATAACATACACTCTGGACAAAAGACTAACCTTAGGACGAACTTCATGAAACTTCTGCTTCAGGACATCTGACCTTAGTGACCAGAGGACATCTGATCGTAGTGACCAGAGGACATCTGACCTTAGTGACCAGAGGACATCTGACCCTAGTGACCAGAGGACATCTGACTAGTGACCAGAGGACATCTGACCCTAGTGACCAGAGGACATCTGACCTTAGTGACCAGAGGACATCTGACCTTAGTGACCAGAGGACATCTGACCCTAGTGACCAGAGGACATCTGACTAGTGACCAGAGGACATCTGACCTTAGTGACCAGAGGACATCTGACTAGTGACCAGAGGACATCTGACCTTAGTGACCAGAGGACATCTGACTAGTGACCAGAGGACATCTGACCTTAGTGACCAGAGGACATCTGACCCTAGTGACCAGAGGACATCTGACCTTAGTGACCAGAGGACATCTGACTAGTGACCAGAGGACATCTGACCTTAGTGACCAGAGGACATCTGACTAGTGACCAGAGGACATCTGACCTTAGTGACCAGAGGACATCTGACCCTAGTGACCAGAGGACATCTGATCGTAGTGACCAGAGGACATCTGACCTTAGTGACCAGAGGACATCTGATCGTAGTGACCAGAGGACATCTGACCTTCGTGACCAGAGGACATCTGACCCTAGTGACCAGAGGACATCTGACCCTAGTGACCAGAGGACATCTGACCTTAGTGACCAGAGGACATCTGACCCTAGTGACCAGAGGACATCTGACTAGTGACCAGAGGACATCTGACCCTAGTGACCAGAGGACATCTGACCTTAGTGACCAGAGGACATCTGACCTTAGTGACCAGAGGACATCTGACTAGTGACCAGAGGACATCTGACCTTAGTGACCAGAGGACATCTGACCCTAGTGACCAGAGGACATCTGACCTTAGTGACCAGAGGACATCTGACCCTAGTGACCAGAGGACATCTGACCTTAGTGACCAGAGGACATCTGACCCTAGTGACCAGAGGACATCTGATCGTAGTGACCAGAGGACATCTGACCTTAGTGACCAGAGGACATCTGATCGTAGTGACCAGAGGACATCTGACCTTAGTGACCAGAGGACATCTGACCCTAGTGACCAGAGGACATCTGACCTTAGTGACCAGAGGACATCTGACCCTAGTGACCAGAGGACATCTGACCTTAGTGACCAGAGGACATCTGACCTTCGTGACCAGAGGACATCTGACCCTAGTGACCAGAGGACATCTGACCTTAGTGACCAGAGGACATCTGACCCTAGTGACCAGAGGACATCTGACCTTAGTGACCAGAGGACATCTGACCCTAGTGACCAGAGGACATCTGATCGTAGTGACCAGAGGACATCTGACCTTAGTGACCAGAGGACATCTGACCCTAGTGACCAGAGGACATCTGATCGTAGTAACCAGAGGACATCTGACCTTAGTGACCAGAGGACATCTGACCTTAGTGACCAGAGGACATCTGACTAGTGACCAGAGGACATCTGACCTTAGTGACCAGAGGACATCTGACCCTAGTGACCAGAGGACATCTGACCATAGTGACCAGAGGACATCTGACCCTAGTGACCAGAGGACATCTGACCTTCGTGACCAGAGGACATCTGACCCTAGTGACCAGAGGACATCTGACTAGTGACCAGAGGACATCTGACCCTAGTGACCAGAGGACATCTGACCCTAGTGACCAGAGGACATCTGACTAGTGACCAGAGGACATCTGACCTTAGTGACCAGAGGACATCTGACCCTAGTGACCAGAGGACATCTGACCTTAGTGACCAGAGGACATCTGACCCTAGTGACCAGAGGACATCTGACCCTAGTGACAAGAGGACATCTGACCTTAGTGACCAGAGGACATCTGACCCTAGTGACCAGAGGACATCTGACCTTAGTGACCAGAGGACATCTGACCCTAGTGACCAGAGGACATCTGACCCTAGTGACAAGAGGACATCTGACCTTAGTGACCAGAGGACATCTGACCCTAGTGACAAGAGGACATCTGACCCTAGTGACAAGATGACATCTGACCCTAGTGACCAGAGGACATCTGACTAGTGACCAGAGGACATCTGACCCTAGTGACCAGAGGACATCTGACCTTAATGACCAGAGGACATCTGACCTTAGTGACCAGAGGAGATCTGACCCTAGTGACCAGAGGACATCTGGCCTTAGTGACCAGAGGACATCTGACCCTAGTGACCAGAGGACATCTGACCCTAGTGACCAGAGGACATCTGACCCTAGTGACAAGAGGACATCTGACCTTAGTGACCAGAGGACATCTGACCCTAGTGACAAGAGGACATCTGACCCTAGTGACCAGAGGACATCTGACTAGTGACCAGAGGACATCTGACCCTAGTGACCAGAGGACATCTGACCTTAATGACCAGAGGACATCTGACCTTAGTGACCAGAGGACATCTGACCTTAGTGACCAGAGGACATCTGACTAGTGACCAGAGGACATCTGATCGTAGTGACCAGAGGACATCTGACCTTAGTGACCAGAGGACATCTGACCCTAGTGACCAGAGGACATCTGACTAGTGACCAGAGGACATCTGACCTTAGTGACCAGAGGACATCTGACTAGTGACCAGAGGACATCTGACCTTAGTGACCAGAGGACATCTGACTAGTGACCAGAGGACATCTGACCTTAGTGACCAGAGGACATCTGACCCTAGTGACCAGAGGACATCTGACCTTAGTGACCAGAGGACATCTGACTAGTGACCAGAGGACATCTGACCTTAGTGACCAGAGGACATCTGACCCTAGTGACCAGAGGACATCTGACCTTAGTGACCAGAGGACATCTGACTAGTGACCAGAGGACATCTGACCTTAGTGACCAGAGGACATCTGACTAGTGACCAGAGGACATCTGACCTTAGTGACCAGAGGACATCTGACCCTAGTGACCAGAGGACATCTGACCTTCGTGACCAGAGGACATCTGACCCTAGTGACCAGAGGACATCTGACCCTAGTGACCAGAGGACATCTGACCCTAGTGACCAGAGGACATCTGACTAGTGACCAGAGGACATCTGACCTTAGTGACCAGAGGACATCTGACCCTAGTGACCAGAGGACATCTGACCTTAGTGACCAGAGGACATCTGACCCTAGTGACCAGAGGACATCTGACCCTAGTGACAAGAGGACATCTGACCTTAGTGACCAGAGGACATCTGACCCTAGTGACCAGAGGACATCTGACCTTAGTGACCAGAGGACATCTGACCCTAGTGACAAGAGGACATCTGACCTTAGTGACCAGAGGACATCTGACCCTAGTGACAAGAGGACATCTGACCCTAGTGACAAGATGACATCTGACCCTAGTGACCAGAGGACATCTGACTAGTGACCAGAGGACATCTGACCCTAGTGACCAGAGGACATCTGACCTTAATGACCAGAGGACATCTGACCTTAGTGACCAGAGGACATCTGACCCTAGTGACCAGAGGACATCTGGCCTTAGTGACCAGAGGACATCTGACCCTAGTGACCAGAGGACATCTGACCTTAGTGACCAGAGGACATCTGACCCTAGTGACCAGAGGACATCTGACCCTAGTGACAAGAGGACATCTGACCTTAGTGACCAGAGGACATCTGACCCTAGTGACAAGAGGACATCTGACCCTAGTGACAAGAGGACATCTGACTAGTGACCAGAGGACAT
Organism: Pseudoliparis swirei; assembly: GCF_029220125.1. Lineage (NCBI taxonomy): Eukaryota > Metazoa > Chordata > Actinopteri > Perciformes > Liparidae > Pseudoliparis > Pseudoliparis swirei. The sequence continues at coordinate 380,298 of NC_079396.1, read as the reverse complement.
CTGACCCTAGTGACCAGAGGACATCTGACCCTACTGACCAGAGGACATCTGACCTTAATGACCAGAGGACATCTGACCTTAGTGACCAGAGGACATCTGACCTTAGTGACCAGAGGACATCTGACTAGTGACCAGAGGACATCTGATCGTAGTGACCAGAGGACATCTGACCTTAGTGACCAGAGGACATCTGACCCTAGTGACCAGAGGACATCTGACCTTAGTGACCAGAGGACATCTGACTAGTGACCAGAGGACATCTGACCTTAGTGACCAGAGGACATCTGACTAGTGACCAGAGGACATCTGACCTTAGTGACCAGAGGACATCTGACCCTAGTGACCAGAGGACATCTGACCTTAGTGACCAGAGGACATCTGACTAGTGACCAGAGGACATCTGACCTTAGTGACCAGAGGACATCTGACTAGTGACCAGAGGACATCTGACCTTAGTGACCAGAGGACATCTGATCGTAGTGACCAGAGGACATCTGACCTTAGTGACCAGAGGACATCTGACCCTAGTGACCAGAGGACATCTGACCCTAGTGACCAGAGGACATCTGATCGTAGTGACCAGAGGACATCTGACCTTAGTGACCAGAGGACATCTGATCGTAGTGACCAGAGGACATCTGACCTTCGTGACCAGAGGACATCTGACCCTAGTGACCAGAGGACATCTGACCCTAGTGACCAGAGGACATCTGATCGTAGTGACCAGAGGACATCTGACCTTAGTGACCAGAGGACATCTGACCCTAGTGACCAGAGGACATCTGACTAGTGACCAGAGGACATCTGACCCTAGTGACCAGAGGACATCTGACCTTAGTGACCAGAGGACATCTGACTAGTGACCAGAGGACATCTGACCTTAGTGACCAGAGGACATCTGACTAGTGACCAGAGGACATCTGACCTTAGTGACCAGAGGACATCTGACCCTAGTGACCAGAGGACATCTGACCCTAGTGACCAGAGGACATCTGATCATAGTGACCAGAGGACATCTGACCTTAGTGACCAGAGGACATCTGATCGTAGTGACCAGAGGACATCTGACCTTCGTGACCAGAGGACATCTGACCTTAGTGACCAGAGGACATCTGACCTTAGTGACCAGAGGACATCTGACCCTAGTGACCAGAGGACATCTGACCCTAGTGACCAGAGGACATCTGATCGTAGTGACCAGAGGACATCTGACCTTCGTGACCAGAGGACATCTGACCCTAGTGACCAGAGGACATCTGACCTTAGTAACCAGAGGACATCTGATCGTAGTGACCAGAGGACATCTGACCTTAGTGACCAGAGGACATCTGACCCTAGTGACCAGAGGACATCTGACCTTAGTGACCAGAGGACATCTGACCCTAGTGACCAGAGGACATCTGACCTTCGTGACCAGAGGACATCTGACCTTAGTGACCAGAGGACATCTGACCCTAGTGACCAGAGGACATCTGACCTTAGTGACCAGAGGACATCTGACCCTAGTGACCAGAGGACATCTGATCGTAGTGACCAGAGGACATCTGACCTTAGTGACCAGAGGACATCTGATCGTAGTGACCAGAGGACATCTGACCTTAGTGACCAGAGGACATCTGACCCTAGTGACCAGAGGACATCTGACCTTAGTGACCAGAGGACATCTGACCCTAGTGACCAGAGGACATCTGACCTTCGTGACCAGAGGACATCTGACCCTAGTGACCAGAGGACATCTGACCTTAGTGACCAGAGGACATCTGACCCTAGTGACCAGAGGACATCTGACCTTAGTGACCAGAGGACATCTGACCCTAGTGACCAGAGGACATCTGATCGTAGTGACCAGAGGACATCTGACCCTAGTGACCAGAGGACATCTGACCCTAGTGACCAGAGGACATCTGACCTTAGTGACCAGAGGACATCTGACCTTAGTGACCAGAGGACATCTGACCCTAGTGACCAGAGGACATCTGACCTTAGTGACCAGAGGACATCTGACCCTAGTGACCAGAGGACATCTGACCTTCGTGACCAGAGGACATCTGACCCTAGTGACCAGAGGACATCTGACTAGTGACCAGAGGACATCTGACCCTAGTGACCAGAGGACATCTGACTAGTGACCAGAGGACATCTGACCTTAGTGACCAGAGGACATCTGACCCTAGTGACCAGAGGACATCTGACCTTAGTGACCAGAGGACATCTGACCCTAGTGACCAGAGGACATCTGACCCTAGTGACAAGAGGACATCTGACCTTAGTGACCAGAGGACATCTGACCCTAGTGACCAGAGGACATCTGACCTTAGTGACCAGAGGACATCTGACCCTAGTGACCAGAGGACATCTGACCCTAGTGACAAGAGGACATCTGACCTTAGTGACCAGAGGACATCTGACCCTAGTGACAAGAGGACATCTGACCCTAGTGACAAGATGACATCTGACCCTAGTGACCAGAGGACATCTGACTAGTGACCAGAGGACATCTGACCCTAGTGACCAGAGGACATCTGACCTTAATGACCAGAGGACATCTGACCTTAGTGACCAGAGGACATCTGACCCTAGTGACCAGAGGACATATGGCCTTAGTGACCAGAGGACATCTGACCCTAGTGACCAGAGGACATCTGACCTTAGTGACCAGAGGACATCTGACCCTAGTGACCAGAGGACATCTGACCCTAGTGACAAGAGGACATCTGACCTTAGTGACCAGAGGACATCTGACCCTAGTGACAAGAGGACATCTGACCCTAGTGACAAGAGGACATCTGACCCTAGTGACCAGAGGACATCTGACTAGTGACCAGAGGACATCTGACCCTAGTGACCAGAGGACATCTGACCTTAATGACCAGAGGACATCTGACCTTAGTGACCAGAGGACATCTGACTAGTGACCAGAGGACATCTGACCTTAGTGACCAGAGGACATCTGACCCTAGTGACCAGAGGACATCTGACCTTAGTGACCAGAGGACATCTGACCCTAGTGACCAGAGGACATCTGACCTTCGTGACCAGAGGACATCTGACCTTCGTGACCAGAGGACATCTGACTAGTGACCAGAGGACATCTGACCCTAGTGACCAGAGGACATCTGACTAGTGACCAGAGGACATCTGACCTTAGTGACCAGAGGACATCTGACCCTAGTGACCAGAGGACATCTGACCTTAGTGACCAGAGGACATCTGACCCTAGTGACCAGAGGACATCTGACCCTAGTGACAAGAGGACATCTGACCTTAGTGACCAGAGGACATCTGACCCTAGTGACCAGAGGACATCTGACCTTAGTGACCAGAGGACATCTGACCCTAGTGACCAGAGGACATCTGACCCTAGTGACAAGAGGACATCTGACCTTAGTGACCAGAGGACATCTGACCCTAGTGACAAGATGACATCTGACCCTAGTGACCAGAGGACATCTGACTAGTGACCAGAGGACATCTGACCCTAGTGACCAGAGGACATCTGACCTTAATGACCAGAGGACATCTGACCTTAGTGACCAGAGGACATCTGACCCTAGTGACCAGAGGACATCTGGCCTTAGTGACCAGAGGACATCTGACCCTAGTGACCAGAGGACATCTGACCTTAGTGACCAGAGGACATCTGACCCTAGTGACCAGAGGACATCTGACCCTAGTGACAAGAGGACATCTGACCTTAGTGACCAGAGGACATCTGACCCTAGTGACAAGAGGACATCTGACCCTAGTGACAAGAGGACATCTGACCCTAGTGACCAGAGGACATCTGACTAGTGACCAGAGGACATCTGACCCTAGTGACCAGAGGACATCTGACCTTAATGACCAGAGGACATCTGACCTTAGTGACCAGAGGACATCTGACCTTAATGACCAGAGGACATCTGACCTTAGTGACCAGAGGACATCTGACTAGTGACCAGAGGACATCTGACCTTAGTGACCAGAGGACATCTGACCCTAGTGACCAGAGGACATCTGACTAGTGACCAGAGGACATCTGACCTCAGTGACCAGAGGACATCTGACTAGTGACCAGAGGACATCTGACTAGTGACCAGAGGACATCCGACCCTAGTTACCAGAGGACATCTGACCTTAGTGACCAGAGGACATCTGACTAGTGACCAGAGGACATCTGACCTTAGTGACCAGAGGACATCTGACCCTAGTGACCAGAGGACATCTGACTAGTGACCAGAGGACATCTGACCTTAGTGACCAGAGGACATCTGACCTTAGTGACCAGAGGACATCTGACCCTAGTGACCAGAGGACATCTGACCTTAGTGACCAGAGGACATCTGACCCTAGTGACCAGAGGACATCTGACCTTCGTGACCAGAGGACATCTGACCCTAGTGACCAGAGGACATCTGACCTTAGTGACCAGAGGACATCTGACCCTAGTGACCAGAGGACATCTGACCTTAGTGACCAGAGGACATCTGACCCTAGTGACCAGAGGACATCTGACCTTAGTGACCAGAGGACATCTGACCCTAGTGACCAGAGGACATCTGATCGTAGTGACCAGAGGACATCTGACCCTAGTGACCAGAGGACATCTGACCTTAGTGACCAGAGGACATCTGACCTTAGTGACCAGAGGACATCTGACTAGTGACCAGAGGACATCTGACCTTAGTGACCAGAGGACATCTGACCCTAGTGACCAGAGGACATCTGACCTTAGTGACCAGAGGACATCTGACCCTAGTGACCAGAGGACATCTGACCTTCGTGACCAGAGGACATCTGACCCTAGTGACCAGAGGACATCTGACCTTAGTGACCAGAGGACATCTGACCTTAGTGACCAGAGGACATCTGACCCTAGTGACCAGAGGACATCTGACTAGTGACCAGAGGACATCTGACCTTAGTGACCAGAGGACATCTGACCTTAGTGACCAGAGGACATCTGACCCTAGTGACCAGAGGACATCTGACCCTAGTGACAAGAGGACATCTGACCTTAGTGACCAGAGGACATCTGACCCTAGTGACAAGAGGACATCTGACCCTAGTGACAAGAGGACATCTGACCCTAGTGACCAGAGGACATCTGACTAGTGACCAGAGGACATCTGACCCTAGTGACCAGAGGACATCTGACCTTAATGACCAGAGGACATCTGACCTTAGTGACCAGAGGACATCTGACCTTAATGACCAGAGGACATCTGACCTTAGTGACCAGAGGACATCTGACTAGTGACCAGAGGACATCTGACCCTAGTGACCAGAGGACATCTGACCTTAGTGACCAGAGGACATCTGACCCTAGTGACCAGAGGACATCTGACTAGTGACCAGAGGACATCTGACCTCAGTGACCAGAGGACATCTGACTAGTGACCAGAGGACATCTGACTAGTGACCAGAGGACATCTGACCTTAGTGACCAGAGGACATCTGACTAGTGACCAGAGGACATCTGACCTTAGTGACCAATGGACATCTGACCCTAGTGACCAGAGGACATCTGACTAGTGACCAGAGGACATCTGACCTTAGTGACCAGAGGACATCTGACCTTAGTGACCAGAGGACATCTGACCCTAGTGACCAGAGGACATCTGACCTTAGTGACCAGAGGACATCTGACCCTAGTGACCAGAGGACATCTGACCTTCGTGACCAGAGGACATCTGACCTTCATGACCAGAGGACATCTGACCCTAGTGACAAGAGGACATCTGACCCTAGTGACCAGAGGACATCTGACCTTAATGACCAGAGGACATCTGACCTTATGACCAGAGGACATCTGACCTTAATGACCAGAGGACATCTGACCTTAGTGACCAGAGGACATCTGACCCTAGTGACAAGAGGACATCTGACCCTAGTGACAAGAGGACATCTGACCCTAGTGACAAGAGGACATCTGACCCTAGTGACCAGAGGACATCTGACTAGTGACCAGAGGACATCTGACCCTAGTGACCAGAGGACATCTGACCTTAATGACCAGAGGACATCTGACCTTAGTGACCAGAGGACATCTGACCTTAATGACCAGAGGACATCTGACCTTAGTGACCAGAGGACATCTGACTAGTGACCAGAGGACATCTGACCCTAGTGACCAGAGGACATCTGACCCTAGTGACCAGAGGACATCTGACCTCAGTGACCAGAGGACATCTGACTAGTGACCAGAGGACATCTGACTAGTGACCGTCGGACATCCGACCCTAGTGACCAGAGGACATCTGACCTTAGTGACCAGAGGACATCTGACTAGTGACCAGAGGACATCTGACCTTAGTGACCAGAGGACATCTGACCCTAGTGACCAGAGGACATCTGACTAGTGACCAGAGGACATCTGACCTTAGTGACCAGAGGACATCTGACCCTAGTGACCAGAGGACATCTGACCTTAGTGACCAGAGGACATCTGACCCTAGTGACCAGAGGACATCTGACCTTCGTGACCAGAGGACATCTGACCTTCGTGACCAGAGGACATCTGACCCTAGTGACCAGAGGACATCTGACCTTAGTGACCAGAGGACATCTGACCCTAGTGACCAGAGGACATCTGACCTTAGTGACCAGAGGACATCTGATCGTAGTGACCAGAGGACATCTGACCCTAGTGACCAGAGGACATCTGACCTTAGTGACCAGAGGACATCTGACCCTAGTGACCAGAGGACATCTGATCGTAGTGACCAGAGGACATCTGACCCTAGTGACCAGAGGACATCTGACCTTAGTGACCAGAGGACATCTGACCTTAGTGACCAGAGGACATCTGACCCTAGTGACCAGAGGACATCTGACCTTAGTGACCAGAGGACATCTGACCCTAATGACCAGAGGACATCTGACCTTCGTGACCAGAGGACATCTGACCCTAGTGACCAGAGGACATCTGACTAGTGACCAGAGGACATCTGACCTTAGTGACCAGAGGACATCTGACCCTAGTGACCAGAGGACATCTGACTAGTGACCAGAGGACATCTGACCTTAGTGACCAGAGGACATCTGACCCTAGTGACCAGAGGACATCTGACTAGTGACCAGAGGACATCTGACCTTAGTGACCAGAGGACATCTGACCCTAGTGACCAGAGGACATCTGACCCTAGTGACCAGAGGACATCTGACCTTAGTGACCAGAGGACATCTGACCCTAGTGACAAGAGGACATCTGACCCTAGTGACCAGAGGACATCTGACCTTAATGACCAGAGGACATCTGACCTTAATGACCAGAGGACATCTGACCTTAGTGACCAGAGGACATCTGACTAGTGACCAGAGGACATCTGACCCTAGTGACCAGAGGACATCTGACCTCAGTGACCAGAGGACATCTGACTAGTGACCAGAGGACATCCGACCCTAGTGACCAGAGGACATCTGACCTTAGTGACCAGAGGACATCTGACTAGTGACCAGAGGACATCTGACCTTAGTGACCAGAGGACATCTGACCCTAGTGACCAGAGGACATCTGACTAGTGACCAGAGGACATCTGACCTTAGTGACCAGAGGACATCTGACCTTAGTGACCAGAGGACATCTGACTAGTGACCAGAGGACATCTGACCTTATTGACCAGAGGACATCTGACCCTAGTGACCAGAGGACATCTGACCTTAGTGACCAGAGGACATCTGACCTCAGTGACCAGAGGACATCTGACTAGTGACCAGAGGACATCCGACCCTAGTGACCAGAGGACATCTGACCTTAGTGACCAGAGGACATCTGACTAGTGACCAGAGGACATCTGACCTTAGTGACCAGAGGACATCTGACCCTAGTGACCAGAGGACATCTGACTAGTGACCAGAGGACATCTGACCTTAGTGACCAGAGGACATCTGACCTTATTGACCAGAGGACATCTGACCCTAGTGACCAGAGGACATCTGACTAGTGACCAGAGGACATCTGACCTTAATGACCAGAGGACATCTGACCTTAGTGACCAGAGGACATCTGACTAGTGACCAGAGGACATCTGACCTTAGTGACCAGAGGACATCCGACCCTAGTGACCAGAGGACATCTGACCTTAGTGACCAGAGGACATCTGACTAGTGACCAGAGGACATCTGACCTTAGTGACCAGAGGACATCTGACTAGTGACCAGAGGACATCTGACCCTAGTGACCAGAGGACATCTGACCTTAGTGACCAGAGGACATCTGACCTCAGTGACCAGAGGACATCCGACCCTAGTGACCAGAGGACATCTGACCTTAGTGACCAGAGGACATCTGACTAGTGACCAGAGGACATCTGACCTTAGTGACCAGAGGACATCTGACCCTAGTGACCAGAGGACATCTGACCTTAGTGACCAGAGGACATCTGACCTTAGTGACCAGAGGACATCTGACCTCAGTGACCAGAGGACATCTGACCTTATTGACCAGAGGACATCTGACCCTAGTGACCAGAGGACATCTGACCTTAGTGACCAGAGGACATCTGACTATTGACCAGAGGACATCTGACCCTAGTGACCAGAGGACATCTGACTAGTGACCAGAGGACATCTGACCTTAGTGACCAGAGGACATCTGACCTTAATGACCAGAGGACATCTGACCTTAGTGACCAGAGGACATCTGACCTCAGTGACCAGAGGACATCTGACCTTAGTGACCAGAGGACATCTGACTAGTGACCAGAGGACATCCGACCCTAGTGACCAGAGGACATCTGACCTTAGTGACCAGAGGACATCTGACTAGTGACCAGAGGACATCTGACCTTAGTGACCAGAGGACATCTGACTAGTGACCAGAGGACATCTGACCCTAGTGACCAGAGGACATCTGACCTTAGTGACCAGAGGACATCTGACCTCAGTGACCAGAGGACATCTGACTAGTGACCAGAGGACATCTGACCTTAGTGACCAGAGGACATCTGACCCTAGTGACCAGAGGACATCTGACTAGTGACCAGAGGACATCTGACCTTAGTGACCAGAGGACATCTGACTAGTGACCAGAGGACATCTGACCTTAGTGACCAGAGGACATCTGACTAGTGACCAGAGGACATCTGACCCTAGTGACCAGAGGACATCTGACCTTAGTGACCAGAGGACATCTGACCTCAGTGACCAGAGGACATCTGACTAGTGACCAGAGGACATCTGACCTTAGTGACCAGAGGACATCCGACCCTAGTGACCAGAGGACATCTGACCTTAGTGACCAGAGGACATCTGACTAGTGACCAGAGGACATCTGACCTTAGTGACCAGAGGACATCTGACCCTAGTGACCAGAGGACATCTGACCTTAGTGACCAGAGGACATCTGACTAGTGACCAGAGGACATCTGACCCTAGTGACCAGAGGACATATGACCTTAGTGACCAGAGGACATCTGACTAGTGACCAGAGGACATCTGACCTTAGTGACCAGAGGACATCCGACCCTAGTGACCAGAGGACATCTGACCTTAGTGACCAGAGGACATCTGACTAGTGACCAGAGGACATATGACCTTAGTGACCAGAGGACATCTGACTAGTGACCAGAGGACATCTGACCTCAGTGACACATCTAAAATAAGATCACTTAATCTCAAGCAGTGTTGTTGACAGACGAGTGTCTGATTCACGGTGACAACAAGTCACAAAGTGCTCTTCAGTTTAGACGAACGGGATCATTTCAGGACTAACATGCTATTTGCTCTTTATGGACTTGATGGTTCAGGTCCACAGAGACACTTGTGAGCTGTCCAATGCGTTTTGAATTCAGACTTGACCAGTTGTCGGAACATCTCGATCAAGTTCAGCTAATCAATCGGGAAATGACATGTTTGTAAACAAAATGTGTCAAGTAGGACAACATTTGACCTCTATGTACGTGAAGAAATGTACTTAATTATGCTTATTTCCTTGTTTATATATTGGCATTCATATTATTATGATTATGATTATAATAATAATAATTATTATTATTCTAACACCACTAGAGGGAGCCCGAGGACATGTGGAACAGTGAGATATAGTACCTTAAAGACCCACCAGAGGGAGCCCGAGGACAAGCCAGAGGGTCGCTCCGGGTGGCTCCTGTTTATGGAGGACTCAAAATGACTTAAGTATAAATAAATAAATAAATGCATGAATAAATATAGGAATAAATAAATAAATGCTTAAATAAATGCTTAAATAAATAAATAAATGCTTAAATAAATGTATAAATAAATAAATATAGGAATTAATAAATATAAGTTATAAATCAACAGGACATCATTAAATAAATATATCTCTACATTTCTGTATTTCTTCATTTATTTATTTCTCTATTTATGTGTCCACACGTATTTCTTCATTTATTTATGTGTGACATTTACGTGTCCGTATATTCAAATGAGCTGGGCGGTCCGAACCTCTGTCTGAAGCATGATTGGTCACAGGAATGTGATGCACCTGGATGTGTTGTGCTCTACTACTTCTGCCTGGCATATGAAGCTGAAGTTGGCTCGCTCAGCTAACCGTTAGCAGAAGTTAGCAGAGACAGCTTTCTGACTTCAGCCGTTTATCAATTCCAAGAACACTGAGTACAGACTCGTGTTTTCTTGGAGTCTGGTCTTGGGAGTCTGGTCTTGTGAGTCTGGTTTGGTAGTCTGGTCTTGTGAGTCTGGTCTTGGGGGTTTGGTCTTGGTTAGTCTGGTCTTGTGAGTCTGGTCTTGGGGGTCTGGTCTTGGTTAGTCTGGTCTTGTGAGTCCGGTCTTGGGAGTCTGGTCTTGGGGGTCTGGTCTTGGTAGTCTGGTCTTGTGAGTCTGGTCTTGGTAGTCTGGTCTTGAGAGTCTGGTCTTGTGAGTCTGGTCTTGGTAGTCTGGTCTTGAGAGTCTGGTCTTGTGAGTCTGGTCTTGGTAGTCTGGTCTTGGGAGTCTGGTCTTGTGAGTCTGGTCTTGTGAGTCTTGTCTTGGTTGTCTGGTCTTGGTTGTCTGGTCTTGGGAGTCTGGTCTTGTGAGTCTGGTCTTGTGAGTCCGGTCTTGGGAGTCTGGTCTTGGGGGTCTGGTCTTGGGGGTCCGGACTCTCGAGGACGCAGGACGGTCTTTCTGGTCTTGTGACGTCACCACATCAACTGTTTTTGCTCATGAATTTACTCCAATTATTCACTGTAACATTCTTTACAGTGGAGTAGAATGTGTTGCGGTGTTCACTGTCGTTTGGCGTCGGCTACGAATAAACGGCAATAACTAGACAACGTCTCGTAGCTTTCCTGACCCAGGGTCGCTACAATATGAAGCTATGCATCTTAACCCTCAGTCAAATTGACGTAACGTTATCTTTTAATAAATAATAAACTCTTTGTGCTCTTTAGGTCCTCCAAAACCTAATTATATCTCATGTTTAGCCGCTACGGAGACGTCAGAGCCAGCGGAGCATTTCAAAAAGTCCTGCCGAGATCAGGCTTCTCTCGGCGGCCACACAGCGCGCTGACCGCCCGGAGCTCAGAGGTCCCGCGAGCAGGACCTCAAATCTCCGTCGCATATCCTTATTAGGCTGAATCTCGATAAGCCGACCACAGATTTGATGCTTAAACTACTAACTTCTCGGCTGAAAACATCCTTAAATTACATTCCGTGACTCAACAACAGTAGTATTTAGAATGTACAGACAAGAATGCATAATAAACGCTGTTCGTCTACAGATCCAAGTGCTAGGGATCGATTGCTTCTGTCTTGCTCTCCGACTTGACCAATCCTGTTCAACAATGAGGTTCGGACCGCCCAGCTCATTTGAATATACGGACACATAAATGTCACACATAAATAAATGAAGAAATACGTGTGGACAAATAAATAGAGATTTAAATAAATGAAGAAATACAGAAATGTAGAAATACATTTATTTAATGATGTCCTGTTGAGTTATAACTTATATATATTAATTTATGTATTTATTTCTGTATTTATACATTTATTCTTGTATTTATTTATTTATACATTTATTTAAGCATTTATTTATTTATTTATTTATTTATACATTTATTTAAGCATTTATTTATTTATTCTTGTATTTATTCATGCATTTATTTATTTATACTTAAGTCATTTTAAGTCCTCCATACCTGTTCTGTCCCGTCTATTTGGTCAATTCCACTAAATAACTGCGGCTGCGCAGTGGAGACCACACAGAAGATTTTCTGTAGGACCCGTATGCTCCTTCTATACTTTCCAATAAACCTGCTGCTGCTTCCCTTCACGGTCATCATAACTGTTATCATAACTGTTATCATAACTGTTATAACTATCATCATAACTGTTATTATAACTATCATTATAACTGTTATCATAACTGTTATCATAACTGTTATCATAACTGTTATAACTGCATTATAACTGTTATTATAACTATCATTATAACTGTTATCATAACTGTTATCATAACTATCATCATAACTGTTATAACTGCATTATAACTGTTATTATAACTGCATTATAACTGTTATCATAACTATCATTATAACTGTTATTATAACTATCATTATAACTGTTATCATAACTATCATTATAACTGTTATTATAACTGCATTATAACTATTATTATAACTATCATTATAACTTATCATAACTATCATAATAACTATCATTATAACTGCATTAACTGTTATTATAACTGTTATCATAACTGTTATCATAACTATCATAATAACTATCATTATAACCCCATTATAACTGTTATCATAACTGTTATCATAACTGTTATTATAACTATCATAATAACTATCATTATAACTGCATTATAACTGTTATCATAACTATCATCATAACTGTTATCATAACTATCATAATAACTATCATCATAACTATCATAACTGTTATCATAACTATCATCATTTTTCAGTTATGGATCATAGATTAGTGATAGATTAGTTATGGATCCGTTATGGATCATAGATTAGTTATAGATTAGTTATGTATCTGTTATGGATCATAGATTAGTTATAGATTAGTTATGTATCCGTTATGGATGATCTGACTTTCGGAGTCAACTTTCAAACACGTTTATGACACGGCTGGTTTTCTGTGGAACATTTTACATCTCAAAGTGAATGTAAAACATCCGAGGAGGAGGAGGAGGAGGAGGAGGGGGGGGAGGAGGAGGAGGAGGATATATAAAGTTTATATATATAAAGTTTATATATATATAAAGTATATATATACTTTATAAATGAACTACTGTGAGTTTAAATCATTATTTTGTGACCATGACGTCATGTTCTGTACGCGTCGAATACTTTAAAGTGTGGATGACGTTGCTTCTGTCCTTAACCATGTGTCACGTGGTGCGTCACAGCCCCCCCTCCTGAGGAGCACGGAGCTCCTTATACGAGCATGTCCCGTGCGCCTCCTCCTGCTCCGGGCCATCCCGCCTCCTTCCCTCCCTTCCTCCTCTCCTCATAACCTCTGTCTGCGGCTCCTCGCTCAGTCCTCTCCTCTGTTTCCGGTGCAGTGAGGAGGGAGCGGCCCGGACTCCACTGACTCCACCCAGAGACGCGCCAGCGAACCAAGAGGCAGCCGAGGCCATAAAATGAGCGCTCCACACCCCCGGCTCCACCAGAGCGCCGCGCCCGCTGCCAACGCTCCCTGCCCGGACAAGGACGCCGAGATGCCCGCCACGGAGAAGGACCTGGCCGAGGACGCGCCGTGGAAGAAGATCCAGCAGAACACCTTCACGCGCTGGTGCAACGAGCACCTCAAGTGCGTCAACAAGCGGCTCGGCAACCTGCAGACGGACCTGGGCGACGGGCTGCGGCTCATCGGGCTGCTGGAGGTCCTGAGCCAGAAGAAGATGTTCCGCAAGTACAACCAGCGGCCCACGTTCCGCCAGATGCAGCTGGAGAACGTGTCGGTGGCGCTGGAGTTCCTGGACAAGGAGAACATCAAGCTGGTGTCCATCGGTGAGCCCCCCCCCCCCCCCCCCCCCGTGTGTGCGCGTGCGCGTGTGTGTGTGTGTGCGTGTGGAGACATTACCCAGAGTGCAGTGCTCAGGCGTTTCCCTGGAGGGGCGTTGGGCTTTAGTCTCGGCCCACAGTGAGGTTGTTGGGAGGAGGGGTCTGACTGGGCGGGGGGGGGGGGGTGGTGGTCTGCTGCCAGCTGGGCTCAACTGTGTGGGCCGGGATGCAACACACACACACACACACATACACACACACACACACATACACACACACACACACACACACACACACACCACACACACACACAGGGCTATTGTCTGCAGTGGGTCTCCACAGCATTCTTGAGGTATTTCTGGGTTTCATGGGCTCTTCCGGCCTGGAGCCTGGTACCTGCTCCCTGCAGACCGAGGAGGACGTGGCCTCCATGGGCTCAGGTCCCACAGGGACTAGACTAGGGGAACCAGGGTCCGGTGGATCTGGGTCTGCTGTTAATTGGCTTCATAGTTGAGTGGCGTGTTCTGTTTCCATCCCGATGGTGGTGATGGAGGAGCAGTGAGCTGAGGTGGTGATGGAGGAGCAGTGATCTGAGGTGGTGATGGAGGAGCAGCTGGGTGGAGGTCATGTGGTGGAGCAGCCGGGTGGAGGTCATGTGGTGGAGCAGCTGGGTGGAGGTCATGTGGTGGAGTAGCTGGGTGGAGGTCATGTGAAGTCCTCTTTCACTTCCTCTCAGTGCCTGGTGTGGACACACCCTCACCACAGATGACTCAACGCCTCCCCGCTGAGCGGTGGTGCTCTTCCTCCCTCCTCTTCCTCGGTCTCAGGCTCTGGTCTTAACGGTCCCGTTGTGGATTTTGATGTCCTCACCTTTCCCTTCTCCTTTGCTACACCAACCGTTTCCACCATCACTTCTCCATCCAAGAGGCCACAGTGGTGCCGTGTGACCGTGGCCTCGAGGTGCAGAGAGCACCCTGAGCCCATGTGGGTCCTGTAGACTCTCAGGTCTCAGGTAATTATAAGAGAGGTTTAATTACAGCTACTGAAGGAGAGACACACTGATCACATCTAATAGAGACAGGTAGACGGGGTCTAGAGACAGGTAGACGGGGTCCTAGAGACAGGTAGACGGGGTTTAGAGACAGGTAGACGGGGTCTAGAGACAGGTAGACGGGGTCTAGAGACAGGTAGACGGGGTCCTAGAGACAGGTAGACGGGGTCTAGAGACAGGTAGACGGGGTCCTAGAGACAGGTAGACGGGGTCTAGAGACAGGTAGACGGGGTCTAGAGACAGATAGACGGGGTCCTAGAGACAGATAGACGGGTCTAGAGACAGGTAGACGGGGTCCTAGAGACAGGTAGACGGGGTCTAGAGACAGGTAGACGGGGTCTAGAGACAGGTAGATGGGGTCTAGAGACAGGTAGACGGGGTCCAGAGACAGGTAGACGGGGTCCTAGAGACAGGTAGACGGGGTCCTAGAGACAGGTAGATGGGGTCCAAGAGACAGGTAGACGGGGTCCAAGAGACAGGTAGACGGGGTCCAAGAGACAGGTAGACGGGGTCCAAGAGACAGGTAGACGGGGTCCAAGAGACAGGTAGACGGGGTCTAGAGACAGGTAGACGGGGTCCAAGAGACAGGTAGATGGGGTCTAGAGACAGGTAGACGGGGTCCTAGAGACAGGTAGACGGGGTCCTAGAGACAGGTAGACGGGGTCCTAGAGACAGGTAGACGGGGTCTAGAGACAGGTAGACGGGGTCTAGAGACAGGTAGACGGGGTCCTAGAGACAGGTAGACGGGGTCCTAGAGACAGGTAGACGGGGTCTAGAGACAGGTAGACGGGGTCCTAGAGACAGGTAGACGGGGTCTAGAGACAGGTAGACGGGGTCCTAGAGACAGGTAGACGGGGTCCAGAGACAGGTAGACGGGGTCCTAGAGACAGGTAGACGGGGTCTAGAGACAGGTAGACGGGGTCCTAGAGACAGGTAGACGGGGTCCAAGAGACAGGTAGACGGGGTCCTAGAGACAGGTAGACGGGGTCTAGAGACAGGTAGACGGGGTCTAGAGACAGGTAGACGGGGTCTAGAGACAGGTAGACGGTGTCCTAGAGACAGGTAGACGGGGTCTAGAGACAGGTAGACGGGGTCCTAGAGACAGGTAGACGGGGTCTAGAGACAGGTAGACGGGGTCCAAGAGACAGGTAGACGGGGTCTAGAGACAGGTAGACGGGGTCTAGAGACAGGTAGACGGGGTCCTAGAGACAGGTAGACGGGGTCCTAGAGACAGGTAGATGGGGTCCTAGAGACAGGTAGACGGGGTCCTAGAGACAGGTAGACGGGGTCTAGAGACAGGTAGACGGGGTCCTAGAGACAGGTAGACGGGGTCCTAGAGACAGGTAGATGGGGTCCTAGAGACAGGTAGATGGGGTCTAGAGACAGGTAGACGGGGTCTAGAGACAGGTAGACGGGGTCCTAGAGACAGGTAGACGGGGTCTAGAGACAGGTAGACGGGGTCTAGAGACAGGTAGACGGGGTCTAGAGACAGGTAGACGGGGTCCAAGAGACAGGTAGACGTGGTCTAGAGACAGGTAGACGGGGTCCTAGAGACAGGTAGACGGGGTCCAGGAGACAGGTAGACGGGGTCTAGAGACAGGTAGACGGGGTCCTAGAGACAGGTAGACGTGGTCCTAGAGACAGGTAGACGGGGTCTAGAGACAGGTAGACGGGGTCCTAGAGACAGGTAGACGGGGTCCTAGAGACAGGTAGACGGGGTCTAGAGACAGGTAGACGGGGTCCTAGAGACAGGTAGACGGGGTCCTAGAGACAGGTAGACGGGGTCTAGAGACAGGTAGACGGGGTCCAAGAGACAGGTAGACGGGGTCTAGAGACAGGTAGACGGGGTCCTAGAGACAGGTAGACGGGGTCCAGGAGACAGGTAGACGGGGTCTAGAGACAGGTAGATGGGGTCTAGAGACAGGTAGACGGGGTCCAGGAGACAGGTAGACGGGGTCTAGAGACAGGTAGACGGGGTCTAGAGACAGGTAGACGGGGTCTAGAGACAGGTAGACGGGGTCTAGAGACAGGTAGACGGGGTCCTAGAGACAGGTAGATGGGGTCTTTACACTAGGGCAAACAGCGGTTTCCAAGGCCACTCCACTTGAGGACAGACCACTGGTCTTTCCTCTAATAGAATCTTTTGATTAAAGAAGTTCTTGAAGTCATCACCACTGAGGTCTAGAGGGTCTCTGCTCCACAGAGCTGAGACTCTGTCAGCTACAGAGAAACCTGGTCTGGTTCTCTGGTCCTGATGAGGACTCGGCTGCTCTGGCTCGACCGAGGGTTCTGAGATGTTGAAGACTCTCTGAACTAAGCGGATTCCTCCAGATTAGTGGAACGCCGTATGCTTTACAGCTTTGAGATGTTTCTTTAGTTTGAGGTCTGAGGGTTCAGGGACCAGACCTCCTCTTCCTCACCTTTTTCTTCAGAGGGGCTATCGAGTCCAGTCCTCTGTTGTATTGAGACCTGGACTAAAGTTAGTCACCTCTCTGATCTGTACCTTCAGCCTCGTCTTCATCTTATTATTCTGTTTTCACTTGACCAGCGTGAGACTTCAAACATGTGGGAGAACTTTCTGTCTGCGTCTCCATCACATCGTCCTCTCCCACGACTTCACTGTAGACCCCCAGGACCTCCACCAGGCTGTAATGACTCACTGTAGACCCCCAGGACCTCCACCAGGCTGAGAGCTGCTTGTGTGAGGAATGTCTAATGAAATGTTTCAGTTAGGACACAAAGGGGCGGGGCAAAGGGCAGAGAGGAATGTTGGAGTGAGATAAGGGAGTTTGGGTCTGATCACTTCCCTCATAACTTCCAGGAGGAGGAGGAGGAGGAGGAGGAGGACTGGTCAACTGGTACTGAGGATTAGCAGCAGCGTGGTATTCAGGCTGTTGCATTACATTGGAAACATGACTCATCACCCCCATCACCTCACCCCCCCCCCCCCATCACCTCATCACCCCCAACACTCCATCACCCCCATGTTCAGACTGAACACATAGAGCAACATATTGCGGTTGTGGGGATATTTCAATAAATTGGCTCCTTGCATATAAACATTCTTTATTTTTAATAAACCGTGGTCTGCTGTCCCTCCGCTGGCTGGTTTGGTGGATCTACTTTTCCTCATTTTTGCCAGGCTGAAAACTACCAATGACTCTGCAACCCAAACTCTTCATGGCAGTTCTCTCCGAGGTTTTCCTCCTGTCTCTCATGTTCCTCATGGTCCTCATGTTCCTCCTGTCTCTCATGTTCCTCATGTCTCGCATGTCTCTCATGTTCCTCATGTCTCTCATGTTCCTCCTGTATCTCATGTTCCTCCTGTCTCATGTTCCTCATGTCTCTCATGTTCCTCCTGTCTCTCATGTTCCTCATGTCTCTCATGTTCCTCCCGTCTCTCATGTTCCTCCCGTCTCTCATGTTCCTCATGTCCCTCATGTCTCATGTTCCTCCTGTCTCTCATGTTCCTCATGTCTCTCATGTTCCTCCTGTCTCTCATGTTCTCTCATGTTCCTCCTCTCTCATGTTCCTCCCGTCTCTCATGTTCCTCCTGTCTCATGTTCCTCCTGTCTCTCATGTTCCTCCCGTCTCTCATGTTCCTCCTGTCTCATGTTCCTCATGTTCCTCCTGTCTCTCATGTCTCTCATGTTCCTCCTGTCTCTCATGTCTCTCATGTTCCTCCTGTCTCTCATGTTCCTCCTGTCTCTCATGTTCCTCCTGTTCCTCCTGTCTCTCATGTTCCTCCTGTCTCTCATGTTCCTCCTGTCTCTCATGTTCCTCATGTCTCATGTCTCTCATGTTCCTCCCGTCTCTCATGTTCCTCATGTCTCATGTTCCTCATGTCTCTCATGTTCCTCCCTGTCTCTCATGTTCCTCATGTCTCATGTTCCTCATGTCTCTCATGTTCCTCCCGTCTCTCATGATCCTCCCGTCTCTCATGTTCCTCCTGTTCCTCCTGTCTCTCATGTTCCTCCTGTCTCTCATGTTCCTCATGTCTCATGTTCCTCCCGTCTCTCATGTCTCTCATGTCTCATGTTCCTCCTGTCTCTCATGTTCCTCCCGTCTCTCATGATCCTCCCGTCTCTCATGTTCCTCCTGTTCCTCCTGTCTCATGTTCCTCATGTCTCTCATGTTCCTCATGTCTCTCATGTTCCTCCCGTCTCTCATGTCTCTCATGTTCCTCATGTCTCTCATGTTCCTCATGTCTCTCATGTTCCTCCCGTCTCTCATGTTCCTCCCATCTCTCATGTCTCTCCTGTTCCTCCTGTCTCATGTTCCTCCTGTTCCTCCTGTCTCTCATGTTCCTCCCGTCTCTCATGTTCCTCATGTCTCTCATGTTCCTCCTGTCTCTCATGTTCCTCATGTCTCTCATGTTCCTCCCGTCTCTCATGTTCCTCCTGTCTCATGTTCCTCATGTTCCTCCTGTCTCTCATGTTCCTCATGTCTCATGTTCCTCCCGTTCCTCATGTCTCATCTTCCTCCCGTCTCTCATGTTCCTCCTGTCTCTCATGTTCCTCCTGTCTCATGTTCCTCCTGTCTCTCATGTTCCTCATGTCTCTCATGTTCCTCCCGTCTCTCATGTTCCTCCTGTCTCTCATGTTCCTCCTGTCTCATGTTCCTCCCGTCTCTCATGTTCCTCCTGTCTCTCATGTTCCTCCTGTCTCTCATGTTCCTCATGTCTCTCATGTTCCTCCCGTTCCTCATGTCTCATGTTCCTCCTGTCTCTCATGTTCCTCCTGTCTCTCATGTTCCTCCTGTCTCTCATGTTCCTCATGTCTCATGTTCCTCCCGTCTCTCATGTTCCTCCCGTTCCTCATGTCTCATGTTCCTCCTGTCTCTCATGTCCCTCCCGTCTCTCATGTTCCTCCCGTTCCTCATGTCTCATGTTCCTCCTGTCTCTCATGTCCCTCCCGTCTCTCATGTTCCTCCTGTCTCTCATGTTCCTCCTGTCTCCTGTTCCTCCTGTCTCTCTCTCATGTTCCTCCTGTCTCTCATGTTCCTCCTGTCTCTCATGTTCCTCCTGTCTCTCATGTTCCTCCTGTCTCTCATGTTCCTCCCGTCTCTCATGTTCCTCCTGTCTCTCATGTTCCTCATGTCTCTCATGTTCCTCCTGTCTCATGTTCCTCCTGTCTCATGTTCCTCCTGTCTCTCATGTTCCTCCCGTCTCTCATGTTCCTCATGTTCCTCATGTCTCCTGTCTCTCTCATGTTCTCATGTCTCATGTTCCTCCGTCTCTCATGTTCCTCCTGTCTCTCATGTTCCTCCTGTCTCTCATGTCTCCTCCTGTCTCTCATGTCTCATGTCTCATGTCTCATGTTCCTCATGTCTCTCATGTTCCTCCTGTCTCATGTTCTCCTGTCTCATGTCTCCTGTCTCCTGTCTCTCATGTTCCTCCTGTCTCTCATGTTCCTCCTGTCTCTCATGTTCCTCCTGTCTCTCATGTTCCTCCTGTCTCTCATGTTCCTCCTGTCTCTCATGTCTCATGTCTCCTGTCTCATGTTCTCCTGTCTCATGTCTCATGTCTCATGTTCCTCCTGTCTCTCATGTTCCTCCTGTCTCTCATGTTCCTCATGTCTCATGTTCCTCCCGTCTCTCATGTTCCTCCCGTCTCTCATGTCTCTCATGTCTCTCATGTTCATCATGTCTCTCATGTTCCTCCTGTCTCTCATGTCTCTCATGTTCATCATGTCTCTCATGTTCCTCCTGTCTCTCATGTCTCTCATGTTCCTCCTGTCTCTCATGTTCCTCCCGTCTCTCATGTTCCTCCTGTTCCTCCTGTCTCATGTCCATGTTCTCATGTCTCTCATGTTCCTCCTGTCTCATGTTCCTCCTGTCTCTCATGTTCCTCCCATGTCTCATGTCTCTCATGTTCCTCATGTCTCTCATGTTCCTCCCGTCTCTCATGTTCCTCCCGTCTCTCATGTTCCTCCTGTCTCATGTTCCTCATGTTCCTCCTGTCTCTCATGTTCCTCATGTCCCTCATGTTCTCCTGTCTCTCATGTTCTCATGTCTCCTGTCTCATGTCTCTCATGTCTCTCATGTTCCTCCTGTCTCTCCTGTTCCTCTGTCTCATGTCTCTCATGTTCCTCCTGTCTCTCTCATGTTCCTCATGTCTCCATGTCCTCATGTCTCTCATGTTCCTCCTGTCTCTCATGTTCCTCCTGTCTCATGTTCTCCATGTTCCTCATGTCTCATGTTCCTCATGTCTCTCATGTTCCTCCCGTCTCATGTTCTCCTGTCTCTCATGTTCCTCCATGTCTCATGTTCCTCTCCTGTTCCTCCTGTCTCATGTTCCTCATGTCTCCTCATGTCTCCTGTCCTCATGTTCTCATGTTCCTCTCATGTTCTCATGTTCCTCATGTCTCTCATGTTCCTCCTGTCTCTCATGTCCCTCATGTTCCTCATGTTCCTATGTCTCATGTCCCTCATGTTCTCATGTCTCTCTCATGTTCTCATGTTTCCTCATGTTCCGTATGTTCCTCATGTCTCTCATGTTCCTTATGTTTCTCATGTCCCTTATGTTCCTCATATCTCTCATGTTCCTCATGTCTCATGTCCCTTATGTTCCTCATATCTCTCATGTCTCTCATGTTCCGTATGTTCCTCATGTCTCTCATGTCCCTTATGTTCCGCATGTCCCTTATGTTCTTCATGTCTCTCATGTTCCGTATGTTCCTCATGTCTCTCATGTCCCTTATGTTCTTCATGTCTCTCATGTTCTTCATGTCTCTCATGTTCCGTATGTTCCTCATGTCTCTCTTGTCCCTTATGTTCCTCATGTCCCTTATGTTCTTCATGTCTCTCATGTTCCGTATGTTCCTCATGTCTCTCTTGTCCCTTATGTTCCTCATGTCCCTTATGTTCCTCATGTCTCTCATGTTCCATATGTTCCTCATGTCTCTCATGTTCCTCATGTCTCTCATGTTCCATATGTTCCTCATGTCTCTCATGTTCCTCATGTCTCTCATGTCCCTTATGTTCCTCATATCTCTCATGTTCCTCATGTCTCTCATGTCCCTTATGTTCCTCATATCTCTCATGTTCCCTGTCTCATGTCTCCTGTCTCATGTTCCTCATGTCTCTCATGTTCTTATGTCTCATGTCTCCTTATGTTCCTCATGTCTCTCTCATGTTCTCTCTCATGTTCCTCATGTCTCTCATGTTCCTCATGTTCCTCATGTCTCATGTTCCTCATGTCTCTCATGTTCCTCCCGTCTCTCATGTTCCTCATGTCTCTCATGTTCCTCATGTCTCTCATGTCCCTTATGTTCCTCATATCTCTCATGTTCCTCATGTCTCTCATGTTCCTCCCGTCTCTCATGTTCCTCCTGTCTCCTGTTCTCATGTCTCTCATGTTCCTCCTGTCTCATGTTCTCATGTCTCTCATGTTCCTCCCGTCTCTCATGTCTCTCATGTCTCTCATGTTCATCATGTCTCTCATGTTCCTCCTGTCTCTCATGTCTCTCATGTTCCTCCTGTCTCTCATGTTCCTCCTGTCTCTCATGATCCTCCTGTTCCTCATGTTCCTCCTGTCTCCTGTCTCATGTCTCTCATGTTCCTCATGTTCTCATCTGTCTCTCATGTCTCCTATGTCTCTCATGTCTCTCATGTTCCTCCTGTCTCTCATGTTCCTCATGTTCCTCATGTCTCTCATGTTCCTCCCGTCTCTCATGTTCCTCATGTCTCTCATGTTCCTCATGTCTCTCATGTTCCTCCTGTCTCTCATGTCTCCTGTTCCTCCTGTCTCTCATGTTCCTCCTGTTTCTCATGTTCCTCCTGTCTCTCATGTTCCTCCCGTCTCTCATGTTCCTCTGTCCTCCTGTTCTCCTGTCTCCTCATGTTCCTCCTGTCTCATGTCCCATGTCTCCTGTCTCTCATGTTCCTCCTGTCTCTCATGTTCTCCTGTCTCTCATGTCCTGTTCCTCATGTCTCTCCTGTCTCATGTTCCTCCCGTCTCTCATGTTCCTCCTGTCTCTCATGTTCCTCCCGTCTCTCATGTTCCTCCTGTCTCATGTTCCTCCTGTCTCATGTTCCTCCTGTCTCTCATGTCCCTCATGTTCCTCATGTCTCATGTTCCTCCCGTTCCTCATGTCTCATGTTCCTCCCGTCTCTCATGTTCCTCCTGTCTCTCATGTTCCTCATGTCTCTCATGTTCCTCATGTCTCACATGTCTTCATGTCTCATGTTCTTCCTCATGTCTCATGTTCCTCATGTCTCTCATGTTCCTTATGTTTCTCATGTCCCTTATGTTCCTCATATCTCTCATGTCCCTTATGTTCCTCATATCTCTCATGTCTCATGTCCCTTATGTTCCTCATATCTCTCATGTCTCTCATGTTCCGTATGTTCCTCATGTCTCTCATGTTCCGTATGTTCCTCATGTCTCTCATGTCCCTTATGTTCTTCATGTCTCATGTTCCGTATGTTCCTCATGTCTCTCATGTTCTCATGTTCTTCATGTCTCTCATGTTCCTTCCTCATGTCCCTTATGTTCTTCATGTCTCTCATGTTCCGTATGTTCCTCATGTCTCTCTTGTCCCTTATGTTCTTCATGTCTCTCATGTTCCGTATGTTCCTCATGTCTCTCTTGTCCCTTATGTTCCTCATGTCCCTTATGTTCCTCATGTTCCGTATGTTCCTCATGTCCCTTATGTTCTTCATGTTCCGTATGTTCCTCATGTCTCTCATGTCTCTCATGTTCCTCATGTCTCTCATGTTCCGTATGTTCCTCATGTCCCTTATGTTCTTCATGTCTCTCATGTTCCTCATGTTCCTCATGTCTCTCATGTCCCTTATGTTCCTCATATCTCTCATGTTCCTCATGTCTCTCATGTCCCTTATGTTCCGCATGTCCCTTATGTTCTTCATGTCTCTCATGTTCCGTATGTTCCTCATGTCCCTTATGTTCTTCATGTCTCTCATGTTCCTCATGTCTCTCATGTTCCGTATGTTTCGCATGTCCCTTATGTTCTTCATGTCTCTCATGTTCCGTATGTCCCTTATGTTCCTCATGTCCCTTATATTCTTCATGTCTCTCATGTTCCTCATGTCTCTCATGTTCTCCCTTCAACATGGAGCGTCCATCCTCACTCTCTTGTCAGTGTGGACTTTTTAAAATGTCCCATACAGCTTTTTTCCTTACCTTTTAAGAAAATGTATGTTCTCCTCTTTTCTTTCTCCTCCTTCCATCCCTGCCTCCCTCCCTGGTGCTGTCCTCCATCCTTCCCTCCTTCCCTACCTCCCTGGTCTTGTCCTCCCTCCTTCCCTGGTGCTGTCCTCCCTCCCTCCATCCCTCCCTCCTTCCCTGGTGCTGTCCTCCCTCCCTCCATCCCTCCCTCCTTCCCTGGTGCTGTCCTCCCTCCCTCCATCCCTCCCTCCTTCCCTGGTGCTGTCCTCCCTCCGCCTGTAACCAGAGACAGGGAATGGGAGGGCTGCCAGGATCCAGTTTGCTTCTGCCCTTGTAAGGCTAAAAAACCAGGAGGAACTTTTTCCAGAGGAGGGAGGGAGGAGGGAGGGAGGGAGGAGGACTGGAAGACTTAGAAAGGAAAAGGAGGAAGTGTAGTACCTCCAGTGTGACTTGTTGTATAGTTGGAGAAGGGAAAGAAGAGAGCTCCAGATCAATGACATTCAGCTTGAGGGTTAGACAAGGAGGAGAGGACAATTTAGAGGACAATGTAGAGGACAATGGTAATGTAGAGGACAATGTAGAGGACAAAGGTAATGTAGAGGACAATGTAGAGGACACAGGTAATGTAGAGGACAATGTAGAGGACACAGGTAATGTAGAGGACAATAGTAATGTAGAGGACAATGTAGAGGGACCGAAATAGACAAAGCAGTAATCAGGCTCCGTCAGGCTCCACCTTGAGCTGCTCTGTGTAAGCGGATCACAGAGCAGCTCATGGTGGAGGAGCTGGATGGAGACGCCTGACAGCAGCGTCTCTGTCTCATGGGGGACAACAGTCCTAGAGGAACACCTTGTCTCTGGTTCTGGGTTGTCTGAGACGCACCTCTACATTCCTGCTGCGAGTGCCAACCTGAGCTACATGAGCACCCCCGTCACATGACGGCCACAGGCAGATTGTTGATGTCAGACTAGAGTCAAATGTCTTCAGCCAACCCTTCTGTCTCTTGTCTTTCTGTTCCTGTCTCCTCTTATCTTCTCTTACTTCAACCATCCAGCTCTGCTACTCGTTCCCATGGTGATGGACATGAGCTCATCTCTCTGGAGGAACCTCAGAAGACCTCAAGTCTTACCAGCCTTCATTTCTAGACTGGGCCCTCTTAACCCCCACCCTTTAGACCCCCTTTAAACTCCCCTTTAGACCACCCTTTAAACCCCCCTTTAAACCCCCATCATCCCGATCCTGTCCTCAAACTCTTGCTGCAGCTCTGGGACGAACAGCTTTTAGACCCTCGTCCTGCAGGCCTTAAATATTCATTCCACCCACTGCAGCCTCATCACCCTCATGAGGAGGAAGAGGAGGAAGAGGAGGAGCAGCCTCTAGTCACCGTGTTCCAGGCAGTAGATTCAATGGCCTTTAAGTCTTCTTTGGGAATGTCCATTCTTCTTATCGGAGCTCTTCTCAAGGGTCTGTGTGTTACTAAGAGTGTTGAAGTGGTTCTGTAAGGTAACATCTGCCCCTCTTCCTCTTCCTCTGGACTCCAGACTCTAAAGCCATCGTGGACGGGAACCTGAAGCTGATTCTGGGTTTAATCTGGACCTTGATCCTGCATTACTCCATCTCCATGCCCATGTGGGATGAGGATGAGGAGGCGGAGTCCGGCAAACAGAAGACACCCAAGCAGAGGCTGCTGGGCTGGATCCAGAACAAACTGCCGGAGCTTCCCATCACCAACTTCCACAGGGACTGGCAGACCGGCCGGGCCCTGGGGGCCCTAGTGGACAGCTGTGCTCCAGGTGAGTGCATACCTTTGTGTTCCTGGGACAGGCCATGGGTCAGTGGAGGGGAAGGACGAGGGGGAAGGACTAGGGAAGGACTAAGGGGAAGGACGAGGGGGAAGGACGAGGGGGAAGGACGAGGGGGAAGGACTAGGGGGAAGGACTAGGGGGAAGGACTAAGGGGAAGGACTAAGGGGAAGGACTAAGGGGAAGGACGAGGGGGAAGGACGAGGGGGAAGGATGAGGGGGAAGGACGAGGGGGAAGGACTAGGGTCTGATGACCACCAGCCAAGATGGGAGCATGTCTGTGTCTGCATAGGACTGAGGTCAGTTATCATGTGTGGGTGGAGCGATGAGAAGGGACCCCACTACATGATGAGGGACCCTCAGGCGCTCTACAGGCGCTCCTCAGGCGCTCTACAGGCGCTCCACAGGCGCTCCTCAGGCGCTCTACAGGCGCTCTACAGGCGCTCTACAGGCGCTCCACAGGCGCTCTACAGGCGCTCTACAGGCGCTCTACAGGCGCTCCTCAGGCGCTCCTCAGGCGCTCCTCAGGCGCTCCTCAGGCGCTCCTCAGGCGCTCTACAGGCGCTCCTCAGGCGCTCTACAGGCGCTCTACAGGCGCTCCTCATCCTCAGGCGCTCTCAGGCGCCTCAGGCTCCTCAGGCGCTCCTCAGGCGCTCTACAGGCGCTCCTCAGGCGCCTCAGGCTCTCAGGCGCTCCTCAGGCGCTCTCAGGCGCCTCAGGCGCTCTCAGGCGCTCCTCAGGCGCCTCAGGCGCTCCTCAGGCGCTCTCAGGCTCCTCAGGCGCCTCAGGCGCTCTCAGGCGCTCCTCAGGCTCCTCAGGCGCTCTCAGGCGCTCTCAGGCGCTCTCAGGCGCTCAGGCGCCTCAGGCTCCTCAGGCGCTCAGGTGCTCCTCAGGCGCTCCTCAGGCGCCTCAGGCGCCTCAGGCGCTCAGGCGCCTCAGGCGCCTCAGGCGCCTCAGGCGCTCCTCAGGCTCCTCAGGCTCCTCAGGCGCTCCTCAGGCGCTCTACAGGCGCTCCTCAGGCGCTCTACAGGCGCTCTACAGGCGCTCTACAGGCGCTCTACAGGCGCTCCTCAGGCGCTCCTCAGGCGCTCCTCAGGCGCTCCTCAGGCGCTCTACAGGCGCTCCTCAGGCGCTCCTCAGGCGCTCTACAGGCGCTCTACAGGCGCTCTACAGGCGCTCCTCAGGCGCTCTACAGGCGCTCCACAGGCGCTCTACAGGCGCTCCACAGGCGCTCCTCAGGCCCTCTACAGGCGCTCCTCAGGCGCTCCGGGGTGTTCTGCCAAGCCGTTTTTGAAGCAGTTGGTGTGATGGAGCCCTGACGACGTGTATCCGCGTTCATCGTGTTTTACTGACGGCTTTCGAGACGATGGATAGAACGCCTGCTGTAACCAGTTCTATTGTCTCTCCTGCAGGTCTGTGTCCTGACTGGGACCAGTGGGACCAGACCAAACCGGTGGACAACGCCCGCGAGGCCATGCAGCAAGCTGACGACTGGCTGGGCATCCCACAGGTAGAGGACATGGAGGCTGTCCACCGCTTACTCATGAATACCATCGTCTGCCGCTCAGCGTAGCGTGCTGGCAGTAGTCTGTGTGGTTGCTGTGGTTTCCGCCTCTGGTTTCTCAGAAGGTCTCTGGCTCCTCCGCTGGCTCCTCCCCTGGCTCCTCCCCTGCTGCGCTTGCCGCTTGGCGTGAGAGTCTCGGGTACTTTCTGAGCCAAGAGGCTGCGATGTGGTTTTGAATGTGGGTCGTAGTCTCCATGGCAACGAGTGGAGCCCTGCTTTGGGCTGCACTGCTTCCCTTCCAGCAGGAAACATGCCGAGCAGAACGTCTGTCTTCATATCCCGGCAGGTGATCACCCCCGAAGAGATCGTGGACCCCAATGTGGACGAACACTCGGTGATGACCTACTTGTCCCAGTTCCCCAAGGCCAAGCTGAAGCCTGGCGCACCTCTACGACCCAAACTCAACCCCAAGAAGGCCCGCGCCTATGGGCCAGGTACACACACACACTGCATTGAGCTGATGGATCAGTCAAACTGAGCTGGTCAGGAGGTCGGTCTCGAGCAGTAAGAGTGACTTTCTGATTGTCGTGGAAACTGCCTTAAAGGTGGCGTGTGTGTGTGAGACGGCACAGCTAGCTCTGTGGGGTCTAGGGTCATTCTGTGTCGTGTCCTCTCTGAAGGTGTGGAACCCCTCGGTAATGTTGTGATGAAGAAGGCCTTGTTCACCGTGGAGACCATCAGCGCAGGACTGGGAGAGGTGCTGGTGTATGTGGAGGACCCTGCAGGACACCGAGAGGAGGTGAGACCCTTGAGTACCAGGTGTCTCGGGACCGGAGCCGATGGGTTCGGTCCCCTGAGAAAACAAAGAATTAGAATGGTACATTTTTAAGAAGAAAAAACTGGATATTCTCTTAAATTAAAAAGTCATGAATTTGCAACTTCAATCTTCTAAAATGTCCCGATTACCTTTCCAATGTTGTCATGAACATGACCCCCCCCCCCCCCTGTGATCTGGCTCCTACCATGGCGTTGGTTCATGCTCTGAACTCTTCCTCAGGCCAAAGTGACCGCCAACAACGATAAGAACCGCACCTCCTCCGTCTTCTACATCCCTAAAGTCACAGGCATGCACAAGGTGAGCTTCCTCCTCCCGGTCCTTTGACTCTGGGCTTGTGGGCCGTGGATGTAACCCTAACCCTGACCCTCTAACCCTACTCCTGACCCTCTAACCCTGACTCTATCCTGACCCTACTCCTGACCCTCCGTGGATGCTGGAGGTTGTTGTCCGGCTACTACTTCTGGTTCCATGTTCATGAACACGGGACCATTCTTTATTGTGTCCACACTTGCTTTCCTAACTAGGACGTGTTGTAGATGGATCAACGCTTAGCGTACTGAAGGGATCCGCCCCTCGGTCACAGGTCCCAGATCCAGCTCTTTGACTCCGGATGGTCCTGATGTCTGCATCAGAGCCTCTATAGTGTGTAACACACATCCTGCTCATGACTCCGTCAGTAGTCCACGATAACGGTCTCCGTCTCTCTGTAGGTGACGGTGCTGTTTGCAGGCCAGCACATCTCTAAGAGCCCCTTTGAGGTGGAGATCGGCAAGTCTCAGGGAGACTCCAGCAAGGCCACGGCCCAGGGCCCGGGCCTGGAGGCCTCCGGGAACATCGCCAACAAGACCACTTACTTTGACGTCTACACAGCAGGTAATGGCATGGAGGATGGAGGGGGGGGGAGTCCACGCAGACTTCCTACCCTCTAGCCCCTCCTCCCTCTGCTGTCCGTCTCAGGCGCTGGTGTTGGCGAGGTGGAGGTGATGATCATCGACACCGCCGGCAAGAACACCACGGTGACCTGCGCCATCGAGGACAAGGGCAACAGCAGCTACCGCTGCACCTACAAGCCCGTCCAGGAGGGGCAGCACACCGTCTACATCACCTTCGCCGGGGGGCAGATCAGCAAGAGTCCCTTCATGGTCACCGTGGGAGAGGGTAGGAGTTCTCCCCATGTCTCCTGTTGGTCTCACAGGACATGTCTCCTGCTTCCTGACTCCTCCTACAGGACATGTCCTGTCTCCTGCTTCCTGACTCCTCCTGCTGGGACGTTGTGTCCTCTCTTCTCTCGGACAGAGGCACGATGGTATCGCTCCTCTCTCTGGAACGGCCTCTGCCTTCTGCTGTCACTTCCTGTTTCCTGGGATCTCTCTTGGGTACTGTGTGTGTGTGTGTGTGTGTGTGGTAAGCTAGTATTCATGATTAAAACAACAGAAACCTGCTGACATCCAAATATATTTTTATATATATAGATATGTTATATATCTATATATATATATATTTGGATGTCAGCCGGTTTCTGTAATTAACTCAGACTGTTTTAATCATGAACACTATATTACTTGGCGAATTCTGTAATAATTCTACATATCTGCCACGTCGTCCACTTCCTGGAACTTATCTGCTCTCTTCCTGTTTCCTGTGGTGACTCAGCATCTTATTGTACGCCTTTTAATAAAGATATATGACGAAGTCTGTCTGTGGGATGAGATATAGGGGGGGGGGGCTGAAACCACTGAAACATCTTCCTGAACATGGATTAAAAATGGTTTTGTTTTCATTCCCCCCTTAATTGTGCCTCTGTCTCTCTCTCTCTCCCCCCCCCCCCCTCCCCCCCCCCACAGCTTGTAACCCCAGCCTGTGTAAAGCTAAGGGTCGTGGTCTGCAGCCGAAGGGCCTGAGGGTCAAGGAGACGGCCGACTTCCAGGTCTACACCAAAGGAGCCGGCACCGGCGAGCTGAAGGTCACCATCAAGGGTCCCAGTGAGTAGTTCTGTTCCTCAGCAGGGTTAGGCCCACAGAGTTGGGTTAGGGTTAGGCCCACAGAGTTGGGTTAGGGTTAGGCCCACAGAGTTGGGTTAGGGTTAGGCCCTGAGAGTTGGGTTAGGGTTAGGCCCACAGAGTTGGGTTAGGGTTAGGCCCAGAGAGTTGGGTTAGGGGTTAGGCCCAGAGAGTTGGGTTAGGGGTTAGGCCCAGAGAGTTGGGTTAGGGGTTAGGCCCAGAGAGTTGGGTTAGGGTTAGGCCCAGAGAGTTGGGTTAGGGGTTAGGCCCAGAGAGTTGGGTTAGGGTTAGGCCCTTAGAGTTGGGTTAGGGGTTAGGCCCAGAGAGTTGGGTTAGGGGTTAGGCCCAGAGAGTTGGGTTAGGGTTAGGCCCAGAGAGTTGGGTTAGGGGTTAGGCCCAGAGAGTTGGGTTAGGGGTTAGGCCCTGAGAGTTGGGTTAGGGTTAGGCCCTGAGAGTTGGGTTAGGGGTTAGGCCCAGAGAGTTGGGTTAGGGGTTAGGCCCAGAGTGTTGGGTTAGGGTTAGGCCCTGAGAGTTGGGTTAGGGGTTAGGCCCAGAGAGTTGGGTTAGGCCCTGAGAGTTGGGTTAGGGTTAGGCCCACAGAGTTGGGTTAGGGGTTAGGCCCAGAGAGTTGGGTTAGGGGTTAGGCCCAGAGAGTTGGGTTAGGGGTTAGGCCCAGAGAGTTGGGTTAGGGTTAGGCCCAGAGAGTTGGGTTAGGGGTTAGGCCCAGAGAGTTGGGTTAGGGTTAGGCCCAGAGAGTTGGGTTAGGGGTTAGGCCCAGAGAGTTGGTTTAGGGGTTAGGCCCAGAGAGTTGGTTTAGGGGTTAGGCCCAGAGAGTTGGGTTAGGGTTAGGCCCACAGAGTTGGGTTAGGGTTAGGCCCACAGAGTTGGGTTAGGAGTTAGGCCCTGAGAGTTGGGTTAGGGTTAGGCCCAGAGAGTTGGGTTAGGGGGTTAGGGTTATGGGTTAGGCCCTGAGAGTTGGGTTAGGGTTAGGCCCAGACAGTTGGGTTAGGGGTTAGGCCCAGAGAGTTGGGTTAGGGTTAGGCCCTGAGAGTTGGGTTAGGGGTTAGGCCCTGAGAGTTGGGTTGAGTTGCTAGAGCTCCAACAGTCAAACAAAGCTCAGCTGACTTACCAGCTCTATCGTTGGCTGGTATTGTTATCAACAACAATACCAGCCAACGTCCTTTGGGTTAGTGGCGTTTCTGTGGCTCCTAAAATTGTCAGTTGATAAAAGACTTTAAAAAGCACCAAAGGGATATTGATGGTGATCTGTGCGTCTGCAGAGGGACTCGAAGAGCCGTGCAAGAGGAAAGATCTCGGAGATGGTGCGTACGGGTTTGAGTATTACCCCAACACACCTGGAACCTACTCCATCACCATCACCTGGGGCGGGCAGCACATCCCCCGCAGGTACGCTCACACCGGCGTGGAGGCGAGGACTCAACTGGAGCACGTTGACGTGGGCTAACCGGTCGCTCTCTGCCCCTTTAGTCCCATTGAGGTCAAGATTGGCGCCGAGGCTGGCCAGCAGAAGGTGAGGGCCTGGGGTCCGGGGCTGGAGTTTGGCGTTGTTGGCAAATCTGCCGACTTCGTGGTGGAGGCGGTCGGAGACAACGTCGGCACACTGGGTGAGTACGCCGGAGAGTCGACGCCCACTGGAGCAGCGACCCAGAGCGCAGATCATACCAAGTCCGTCCTCACCGACGGCTCCCCTAAGCTTGTGTGTCCCCCATCAGGCTTCTCCGTGGAAGGTCCGTCTCAGGCCAAGATCGAGTGTGACGACAAGGGCGACGGGTCCTGTGACGTGCGCTACTGGCCCACCGAGCCCGGCGAGTACGCGGTGCACGTGCTGTGCAACAGCGAAGACATCCAACACTCGCCCTTCATGGCCGAGATCGTCAACCCACCAGCCAAAGACTTCTACCCCGACAAGGTGCACGACCTTGCGCTGCTTCTAGAACACATCAATAACTCCACGGACAGATCAATACAATCAGAGAGAAAGCCTCAGTTATCAAATCACTTGTTAATCTCTTCTACTGACGGAGGTCGTTCTCCGTACAGTGCACCTCCATGTTGTAAGACCCCTCCAGGGGTCGGCGGTTTCCTGAAGCTCTGTTGTGCTCCAGGTCCTGGCCTTCGGTCCCGGCCTCCAGAGCAGCGGCCTGGCTGTCGGGAAGCCCACCGAGTTCACCGTGGACGCCAAGCAAGGAGGAAAAGCTCCTCTGAAGATTGCAGCTCAGGTACGAGTGTGTCGGTGTCATGTGATCAGAATGGACCTTGGCTTCCTCTTCTGACCCGTCCTCTCATCCACAGGACGGGGAAGGAGCTCCGGTTGAGGTCCAAGTGAAGGATAATGGCAACGGCACATACGCCTGTTGTTACACCCCTCGTAAGCCAGTGAAACACACCGCCATGGTCTCCTGGGGAGGAGTGAACATCCCCGACAGCCCGTTCAGAGTGAGTCTGAGACCTTCACAGAGGGGTTGTCTCACAACAGCCGCTCTCTTCCTGAGCTGCTGGTTCTCTGTCCTCAGATGAACATCGGAGCAGGCTGTCATCCCAACAAGGTGAAGGTCTCCGGACCAGGGGTGGCCAAGACCGGCCTCAAGGCCTTCGAGCCAACATACTTCACGGTTGACTGTGCAGAGGCTGGACAAGGTAGAGCCACCGATACACGACTCCTCTAACCCTGCCCTGCGTGTGCTCTACCACTGTGTTGATGAGCGGCTCAACAGGAGCTCTGCAGAGCGTAGTCCTAGTTCAACAAACACCATGTGTCATGTGTACACACCGTCGATCATCCAACTCTACAGGTGTGTTTCGCTTCACAGAGCGAGCATGCGTCCTCCAGCTCAGACTGAACGCCTCTCTCACGGTTCTAGAGCGTCGCTCCCTGTCCCGTTAGCTAGAGGAGCGCTCAGCAGCTAGTGGGCCAGATGCTCCCTGTCCCGTTAGCTCTGTTCCCGTTACTCCAGACTGGTATACTGTAGTAATACACTAGTATACTGTAGTAATACACTGGTATACTGTAGTAATA
Organism: Pseudoliparis swirei; assembly: GCF_029220125.1. Lineage (NCBI taxonomy): Eukaryota > Metazoa > Chordata > Actinopteri > Perciformes > Liparidae > Pseudoliparis > Pseudoliparis swirei. The sequence continues at coordinate 347,010 of NC_079396.1, read as the reverse complement.
CACTAGTATACTGTAGTAATACACTGGTATACTGTAGTAATACACTGGTATACTGTAGTAATACACTGGTATACTGTAGTAATACACTGGTATGCTGTAGTAATACACTGGTATACTGTAGTAATACACTGGTATACTGTAGTAATACACTAGAATACTGTAGTAATACACTGGTATACTGTAGTAATACACTAGTATACTGTAGTAATACACTGGTATACTGTAGTAATACACTAGTATACTGTAGTAATACACTGGTATACTGTAGTAATACACTGGTATACTGTAGTAATACACTAGTATACTGTAGTAATACACTGGTATACTGTAGTAATACACTGGTATACTGTAGTAATACACTGGTATACTGTAGTAATACACTGGTATACTGTAGTAATACACTGGTATACTGTAGTAATACACTGGTATACTGTAGTAATACACTGGTATACTGTAGTAATACACTAGTATACTGTAGTAATACACTAGTATACTGTAGTAATACACTGGTATACTGTAGTAATACACTAGTATACTGTAGTAATACACTGGTATACTGTAGTAATACACTAGTATACTGTAGTAATACACTGGTATACTGTAGTAATACACTAGTATACTGTAGTAATACACTGACACTGAAGCACCAGAACTCATGTTGACCTCCTGACCTCCTCAGGTGACATCAGCATAGGAATCAAGTGTGCCCCCGGAGTGGTGGGACCCGCAGAGGCCGACATCGACTTTGACATCATTCGGAACGACAACGACACGTTCACCGTCAAGTACACGCCTCCTGGAGCCGGCAGCTACACCATCATGGTCCTGTTTGCTGACCAGGTGAGGCCTGCAGCGTGAAGCCGTGTGCAGATGGACCACTGGGTGTATTCCTGTGCTGACACAGCATTGTGGGTTCTCAGGCTATTCCAATGACGCCCATCAGGATCAAAGTGGATCCTTCTCACGACGCCAGCAAAGTCAAGGCAGAGGGACCCGGACTCAGCCGCAGTGGTGCGGACACCTGATCAGTAGTTCTGTGACCTCCTGTGAGATGATTGTGGTTCTCATGAACATGCTTCCTGTGCTTCAGGGGTCGAGCTGAACAAGCCCACTCACTTCACGGTGAGCACCAAAGCAGCAGGGAAGGCCAACCTGGACTGCAGCTTCAGCGGCCCGACCAAAGGAGAGGCCGTCAAGGACTTTGAGATCATCAACAACCATGACAACACGCACACGGTGAAGTACACCCCGGTGCAGCAGGTGAGGGAGACGCACACCTGCAGGCTCCTTGGTCCTCGAACACATGAGCTGTTGACCCTAACCCTCCTACACATGAGTCGGTGTGATCATGTCCACTTCCTGCCTCAGGGCCCTCTGGGCGTCGCTGTGACCTACGGTGGAGACCCCATTCCCAAGAGCCCCTTCAGCGTTGCCGTGGCCCCCACACTGGACCTCGGCAAGATCAACGTCACCGGCCTGGGAGACAGTGCGTCCCTTTCCTGTCCTCTGAGTTCATAACTCGTCCCTCGGAGCTCCCGGGCCTTTCTCCCGTTGCGTTTCATCCGGCGTGACAACGATCTGCAACTCGTGACGAAGAGCTCTTGTTTGCCTAAAGTCGCTTTTCTGCCAGGAAAATAAACAAATAGATGTAAAATCCTGCACGATGGATAATAATAATTCTGAGTTATGAGGTCAATATTCCGAGTTTGTTAGAAACATTCATGACCCGAGTGAGAATTGGAAAACATCTTACTGGAAATGAAACGTGTTGATCCAACGTTCCATGGTGGAAGTGTTCGGCCGGTTTTCTTTGAATTGGTCATTTTTGCTGCCTATGAATATTCCAATCATGTCTATTTTCCTTTTGTGGTTGCCCATATAAAAAGTCTCAAGCATACCATTTGATACGTGTCATAGTTTGACCTCAGTGGCCTCTCTGTCATTGTAGAGATGACTGTCGGCAAAGACCAGGAAGTGACCGTCAAATCAAAGGGTGCTGGTGGTCAGGGGAAGGTCGCCGCCAAGGTGACCTCGCCATCAGGGAAGCCGGTGGCCAGCAAGGTAGGACACATCATTTGATGATTTGCATTCCAGGAGCTTGGTGTCCGTTGTATTTTGACATGTGTGGTCCTCTCAGCCTCAATACGGTCTGAATGTCTTTTGTTTGTAGCTAAATGTTAATATGTGGTTTGATCTGGTATGAACCGGTTCCTCTCTGTGGTCAGGTGGAGCCCGGGCTGAGCCCAGAGACCAGTCGGGTGAAGTTCATCCCGCGAGAGGCGGGGCCATACCAGGTGGAACTGACCTATGATGCAGTGCCGATCCCCGGATCCCCCTTCAAGCCGACAGCCTATCCCGTCTCCGACCCTTCCAAGGTCGGTCACGGTTACCGACATCCATAGAATACGACGTGCAACCGTTCTTCATCGTGTACATCTGTCCGTCCTCAGGTCCGCTGCTCCGGCCCAGGCCTGGAGCGCGCCAAGGTCGGGGAGAAAGGGGAGTTCGTCGTGGACTGCACCAACGCCGGCCCGGCCGAGCTGACCATCGAGATCATCTCTGACAGCGGCACCGAGGCCGAGGTTCACATCCAGGACAACGGAGACGGGACGTACACCATCACCTACATCCCGCTGTACCCCGGCTCCTACACGCTCACCATCCGCTACGGCGGGCAGGATGTGCCCAACTTCCCCGCCCGGCTCACCGTGAAGCCCGCGGTGGACGCCAGCGGAGTGCGTGTGTTCGGCCCCGGAGTGGAGGGCCAAGGTAGCGCTGGCTGCAGAACATCAGCGTGCACCTCTCGCTTTAATCCACACCCGGTTCTGTGTTCTGGCCACCAGATCTAATGTATTTCATTTGTATTTCTCACCCTTTACTCTTTTGCCACTAGGTCCTGATCCACAGTACAGAGGGCAGTGTTTCTGCCATCACTCAAATGTACACATGTACAGGGTTAGAGTTAACCCTGGTGGTGTACACATGTACAGGGTTAGAGTTAACCCTGGTGGTGTACACATGTACAGGGTTAGAGTTAACCCTAACCCTGGTGGTGTACACATGTACAGGGTTAGAGTTAACCCTAACCCTGGTGGTGTACACATGTACAGGGTTAGAGTTAACCCTGGTGGTTTACACATGTACAGGGTTAGAGTTAACCCTGGTGGTTTACACATGTACAGGGTTATAGTTAACCCTGGTGGTGTACACATGTACAGGGTTAGAGTTAACCCTAACCCTGGTGGTGTACACATGTACAGGGTTAGGGTTAACCCTGGTGGTTTACACATGTACAGGGTTAGAGTTAACCCTGGTGGTGTACACATGTACAGGGTTAGGGTTAACCATAACCCCCACATAGACCCACACAACTGCCCCTCTTAGGCACACACACACACACACACACACACACTTACTGTAAATATTGTGTTGTTTTTTATTTGTAAATAGTGTGTACTTGTTGCCCTTGCACATTCCTGCTGAGCATTGCCACTTTCATTTCACTGCACACCCTGTGTGTGTATGTGACAAATAAAACATCTTGAATCTTGAATCTTGAATCTTGAAACCCTGGTGGTGTACACATGTACAGGGTTAGAGTTAACCATAACCCTGGTGGTTTACACATGTACAGGGTTAGGGTTAACTCTAACCCTGGTGGTTTACACATGTACAGGGTTAGGGTTAACCCTAACCCTGGTGGTTTACACATGTACAGGGTTAGGGTTAACTCTAACCCTGGTGGTTTACACATGTACAGGGTTAGGGTTAACCCTAACCCTGGTGGTGTACACATGTACAGGGTTAGAGTTAACTCTAACCCTGGTGGTTTACACATGTACAGGGTTAGGGTTAACTCTAACCCTGGTGGTTTACACATGTACAGGGTTAGGGTTAACTCTAACCCTGGTGGTGTACACATGTACAGGGTTAGGTTAACTCTAACCTGGTGGTGGTTAGGGTTAACTCTAACCCTGGTGGTTTACACATGTACAGGGTTAGGGTTAACTCTAACCCTGGTGGTTTACACATGTACAGAGCCCTGTCATCGTTGTCTACATCAAACGTATCTGAACCGGTTAACGCTTGTAAACGTGTCCCATGTTCTGGGTGTTTTAGGGATTTTCCGCGAGGCGACCACCGACTTCACCGTGGATGCTCGTGCTCTCACACAGACCGGAGGAGACCACATCAAAACCCTCATCAGCAACCCGTCTGGCAGCCGCACGGACGCCCTGATCGCCGACCTCGGAGATGGAACCTACAACGTAGAGTACACTCCCTACGAGGAGGGTGAGTTCAGCGGAGCAGAGTGTCTCCGGCTTGTGATTGGATTGTCTAACGGGACCTTGTGCCTCAGGCCCGCATAGCGTGGAGGTCTGCTACGACGGCTCTCTGGTACCCAAGAGTCCGTTTCGTGTCGCCGTCACCGAGGGCTGCGATCCAGCTCGCGTTCGAGTGCATGGTCCCGGCCTGAAAGGCGGCATCACCAACAAGCCCAACAAGTTCACTGTGGAAACCCGGTAAGTGAGACATTCACTCAAGTCCCTCTTTAACCGCGGGAACTATCCACCTTAGTTCTGGGAACATGACCCGCCCTAAAAAGAGTTGTTCCTGAGGTCCTGGGGCGGGGTCTGTGGCCAGATGGTGAAGCCCTCTGAGCCGTGTTTCTGAAGGGGCATCGCTGCGCCAACAGAAGCGCTGTGGCATTGACTCCGGACCCTTTGAGGACATGGGGAGCTTTTTATTGTTTGATTACATTCAAAGTAAAGTTTGACTTTGCTGTCGGCTTCCCGATTCATCTAAAAAAAGACTGTTAAGGAAAAGTATATCAAAGGAAATATATCTCAGTCAACACTAACGGGCACGCTGTCCCACGTCATTTTGCTTTTTCATACGTTCGCGGACTAATTTGACATGGACTTTGGAAGAGTACAAAGTGGAAAAGGCAAATGTCGTTGAAGTTCGTCCTGCATGTATGTCCATCGTCTTCCCTCTGCAGAGGAGCAGGTACTGGTGGTCTCGGTCTGGCCATGGAGGGTCCATCGGAGGCCAAAATGTCCTGCACTGATAATAAGGATGGCAGCTGCAGTGTGGAGTACATCCCATACGAGACCGGCAAGTACAACCTCAACATCACCTACGGAGGACAGCCCATCAAAGGTACGGCGCTGAGCACTCGGTCATCCTACCGCCATCATGTCTCACCCTTTAAAGAATTCAGTCACTTGAGAACCGAACTGGTTCATTCACAGGAAAAGATTCCGAAGGAAAGACGATGGACAACCGTTGTGTTCTGTTGTGTCTCATCATGTCAACCTCTGTAGGGTAACAGTCTGTAGGGTAACAGTCTGTAGGGTAACAGTCTGTAGGGTAACAGTCTGTGGGGTAACAGTCTGTAGGGTAACAGTCTGTAGGGTAACAGTCTGTAGGGTAACAGTCTGTGGGGTAACAGTGGGGTAACAGTCTGTGGGGTAACAGTCTGTGGGGTAACAGTCTGTGGGGTAACAGTCCGTGGGGTAACAGTCTGTAGGGTAACAGTCTGTGGGGTAACAGTCTGTAGGGTAACAATCTGTGGGGTAACAGTCTGTGGGGTAACAGTCTGTAGGGTAACAGTCTGTAGGGTAACAGTCTGTGGGGTAACAGTCTGTAGGGTAACAGTCTGTAGGGTAACAGTCTGTGGGGTAACAGTCTGTGGGGTAACAGTCTGTAGGGTAACAGTCTGTAGGGTAACAGTCTGTGGGGTAACAGTCTGTAGGGTAACAGTCTGTAGGGTAACAGTCTGTAGGGTAACAGTCTGTGGGGTAACCCTCTGTAGGGTAACAGTCTGTAGGGTAACAGTCTGTAGGGTAACAGTCTGTAGGGTAACAGTCTGTGGGGTAACAGTCTGTAGGGTAACAGTCTGTAGGGTAACAGTCTGTGGGGTAACAGTGGGGTAACAGTCTGTGGGGTAACAGTCTGTGGGGTAACAGTCTGTGGGGTAACAGTCCGTGGGGTAACAGTCTGTGGGGTAACAGTCTGTGGGGTAACAGTCTGTAGGGTAACAGTCTGTGGGGTAACAGTCTGTAGGGTAACAATCTGTGGGGTAACAGTCTGTGGGGTAACAGTCTGTAGGGTAACAATCTGTGGGGTAACAGTCTGTGGGGTAACAGTCTGTGGGGTAACAGTCTGTAGGGTAACAATCTGTGGGGTAACAGTCTGTGGGGTAACAGTCTGTGGGGTAACAGTCTGTAGGGTAACAGTCTGTGGGGTAACAGTCTGTGGGGTAACAGTCTGTGGGGTAACAGTCTGTGGGGTAACAGTCCGTGGGGTAACAGTCTGTGGGGTAACAGTCTGTGGGGTAACAGTCCGTGGGGTAACAGTCTGTAGGGTAACAGTCTGTAGGGTAACAGTCTGTAGGGTAACTGTGGGGTAACAGTCTGTGGGGTAACAGTCTGGGGTAACAGTCTGGGGTAACAGTCTGGGGTAACAGTCTGTGGGGTAACAGTCTGTGGGGTAACAGTCTGTGGGGTAACAGTCCGTGGGGTAACAGTCTGTGGGATAACAGTCTGTGGGATAACAGTCCGTGGGGTAACAGTCCGTGGGGTAACAGTCTGTGGGGTAACAGTCTGTGGGGTAACAGTCTGTGGGGTAACAGTCTGTGGGGTAACAGTCCGTGGGGTAACCCTCTGTGGGGTAACAGTCTGTGGGGTAACCCTCTGTGGGGTAACCCTCTGTGGGGTAACAGTCCGTGGGGTAACCCTCTGTGGGGTAACAGTCCGTGGGGTAACAGTCCGTGGGGTAACCCTCTGTGGGGTAACAGTCCGTGGGGTAACCCTCTGTGGGGTAACAGTCCGTGGGGTAACAGTCCGTGGGGTAACCCTCTGTGGGGTAACAGTCTGTGGGGTAACAGTCAGTGGGGTAACCGTGGGGTAACAGTCTGTGGGGTAACAGTCTGTGGGGTAACCCTCTGTGGGGTAACAGTCAGTGGGGTAACCGTGGGGTAACAGTCTGTGGGGTAACCCTCTGTGGGGTAACAGTCCGTGGGGTAACAGTCCGTGGGGTAACAGTCTGTGGGGTAACAGTCCGTGGGGTAACAGTCCGTGGGGTAACAGTCCGTGGGGTAACCCTCTGTGGGGTAACAGTCTGTGGGGTAACCCTCTGTGGGGTAACCCTCTGTGGGGTAACAGTCCGTGGGGTAACCCTCTGTGGGGTAACAGTCCGTGGGGTAACCCTCTGTCGGGTAACAGTCCGTGGGGTAACCCTCTGTGGGGTAACCCTCTGTGGGGTAACAGTCCGTGGGGTAACAGTCCGTGGGGTAACCCTCTGTGGGGTAACAGTCTGTGGGGTAACAGTCTGTGGGGTAACAGTCTGTGGGGTAACAGTCTGTGGGGTAACAGTCTGTGGGGTAACAGTCTGTGGGGTAACCCTCTGTGGGGTAACAGTGGGGTAACAGTCAGTGGGGTAACAGTCTGTGGGGTAACAGTGGGGTAACAGTCTGTGGGGTAACCCTCTGTCTGTCTGCAGGCAGTCCGTTCTCTGTGCCCGTCAGCGACTCAGTGGACAGTACCAAGGTGAAGTGCCTGGGTTCAGGCCTGGGTACCAACGTCAGAGCCAACGTCCCACAGGCATTCACAGTGGACGCCTCCAAAGCTGGAGTGGCCCCACTGCAGGTCCGCGTACAAGGACCCAAAGGTAGGCAGTGTTCTGCCTGTGTCTTTGGTCTGAAGCTGGCGGTCCTGAGGGTCGCCCTTGTGTCCAGGTGTGGTGGAGCCAGTGGAAGTGGTGGACAACGGAGACCAGACCCACACCGTCAGCTACGTCCCCACCCGAGAGGGGCCCTACTCCATCAACGTGCTGTATGCCGACCAGGAGATCCCACGCAGGTGACGCGCCTGTGTCCAGTCAACACGTGTGTGTTGGGCTTCAGTGTCTTCACGCACCCTCTCCTCCTCCCTCAGCCCCTACAAGGTGAAGGTGCTCCCCACCCACGATGCCAGCAAGGTGCGTGCCAGCGGACCCGGCCTCAACACCAGCGGGGTGCCCGCCTCTCTGCCCGTCGAGTTCACCATCGACGCCAAAGACGCCGGCGAGGGATTGCTGGCGGTGCAGATCACCGTGAGTGATGGCATGCAAATCAGGAAGATACAAACGTATGACTTTGGTTAACCGGTTAAAACTGTGGTCACTTTCCCCGCTGCAGGACCCGGAAGGGAAGCCGAAGAAGGCCAACATCCGCGACAACCACGACGGGATCTACCTGGTGTCCTACGTGCCGGACATGACGGGCAGGTACACCATCCTCATTAAGTATGGCGGGGATGAGATCCCATACTCCCCCTACCGCATCCGGGCCCTGCCCACCGGAGACGCCAGCAAGTGCACCGTCACAGGTGTGTACCGGACGCTCACACACCTTTGGTTTTCACCTCGTCGAGGTGGCAATCATTTTAGTTCGTTTTGTTCATTTTTTAGAGCCCGAAGTGGCAATAATTGAATGAGAGGGTGAAGCTAGGTACCGTTAGCATAAATAATGCTGACCCTAGATTCCTGGCTGGGTATTTCAGGTTAACCGTGACATAAAAGGGATGCTAATTTTGGCTAGGAAAAAACTGCCAGGAATTATTAACAACCAAACGGTAAACATGCAACTAGCCTTCTATACAACCAGAGGAGTCGCCCCCTGGTGGTCAGGAGAGAGAATGCAGCTTTAACACACGAGAATATTTATACCACTCGCATATCTTTCCTTTAAATAAGGGGCTGAGGCCGGGATATGGTTAGCTTAGCAAAAAGACTGGATGCAAGTGGAAATGGCCTTCAGCCCACAGCACTGCCTGTTTTTACCGTCGTTTCACCGATGAAACCCACGAGGTGGAACATGTTACTGATGGACTTTAAAGGTGGATTTAGTTCCTGTAGACGGAGCTGAGCTAGCTAGTTACCTGTTTTCACTTCTAGTCTGTATGCTATGCTAAGCTAAGTGGCTGATAATTCTCGCTTCACATTTAGCGTCAGATGAATAAATGATATTTTTAAAAAAAATTCACATCTTATATTTGCAAAATGTGAATAAATAAGTTTCTGTTCTGTAATGATTGATGATTTTGTGTCTCGGTGTGCTGCCCGTGTCTTATTGAGTGTTCCTCACGCTGTGCACACACACACACACACACACACACACACACACCCACACCCGCCCTGCTTCACACTCCACCATCACCGTTTGTTTCCACAGTGCTTGGAGCACAGTTATTGCCCCCCCCCCCCCCCCCCCACACACACACTCGCCCACCTGACTGTCTTTCTTTGTCACTTTGTTTTTTGCTCCCCTGCTTCTCACGTTGGTTCTCAGTCTCAATCGGCGGTCACGGTTTAGGTAAGCCTCTTGAAGGACCTGGGGGCGCCAGCCTCTCCTCTTCTCTCTCTCCCAGTGCCTTTTCTTCCACTCACCTCTTCTTCCACTTCCTCTGTCATAACCGGTCGCTCGTCTCTGATTGGACTAATGGACTAACGGAGGATGGCATGGTGGAATGGCTAATCCAGCTTCAGGTGTACTGTAGGATAACCTGGGTCGTGATAACACGCAGTAGAAAATAAGAATAGATGTTCATGCTGGTCGTGTGTTTCTGGAATGAGCATGCTCAATGTTGTGTGGTAAGATGAAGGGTTCTCCCTCACCTGGCCCCACCTTCGTCATCCTCCAGGAGCCGGTGTCGGCCCAACCATCCAGATTGGCGAGCAGACCGTCATCACGGTGGACGCCAAGGCGGCGGGGAAAGGCAAAGTGACGTGCAGCGTGTGCACGCCGGAGGGGGCGGAGCTTGACGTGGACGTCGTTGAAAACGAGGACGGAACGTTCGACATCTTCTACACGGCGCCGCAGCCCGGCGAGTACGTGATCTGCGTCCGCTTCGGAGGAGAGCACATCCCCAACAGCCCCTTCCAGATCACGGTGAGTTCAGCCTCACTCACACACGTGGGAGAGCTCAGGTCCACCTGGTTACCGGGACAACGGCAACAGAGCCTGACATCTAACTGGTCCACCTGGTTACCGGGACAACGGCAACAGAGCCTGACATCTAACTGGTCCACCTGGTTACCGGGACAACGGCAACAGAGCCTGACATCTAACTGGTCCACCTGGTTACCGGGACAACGGCAACAGAGCCTGACATCTAACTGGTCCACCTGGTTACCGGGACAACGCAACAGAGCCTGACATCTAACTGGTCCACCTGGTTGCGGACAACGGCAACAGAGCCTGACATCTAACTGGTCCACCTGGTTACCGGGACAACGGCAACAGAGCCTGACATCTAACTGGTCCACCTGGTTACCGGGACAACGGCAACAGAGCCTGACATTTAACTGGTCCACCTGGTTACCGGGACAACGGCAACAGAGCCTGACGTCTAACTGGTCCACCTGGTTACCGGGACAACGGCAACAGAGCCTGACATCTAACTGGTCCACCTGGTTGCGGGACAACGGCAACAGAGCCTGACATCTAACTGGTCCACCTGGTTACCGGGACAACGGCAACAGAGCCTGACATCTAACTGGTCCACCTGGTTACCGGGACAACGGCAACAGAGCCTGACATCTAACTGGTCCACCTGGTTACCGGGACAACGGCAACAGAGCCTGACATCTAACTGGTCCACCTGGTTACCGGGACAACGGCAACAGAGCCTGACATCTAAGTGGTCCAGCTGCAGGCAGAGAGCAATGATTAAGAATAGTCTTGTATTTACAGAGAAGTTTCCTTTAATACTTTACGAAACTAAAATAAGCACTTTAAGACACAGGTGAAGAAATCTGCGTTTTTGGAATCTCCGGATGACATCAGGTTGCAGGCGCTCCGTTTGTCTCCTGCAGGAACAGCCTGAGGAGGAGGAGGAGGAGGAGGAGGAGGAGGAGGAGGAGGAGGAGGAGGAGGAGGAGGAGGAGGAGGAGGAGGAGGAGGAGGAGGAGGAGGAGGAGGAGGAGGAGGAGGAGGAGGAGGAGGAGGAGGAGGAGGAGGATCCAACACGCGAGCCTTTAAGCTCTCCGTGGGTCCTCAGGTGTTGACCCGTGATCACATGACACCTGAAACATACGAGCAGCCCACACTGTCTTCAGTAGAGCGCTGTGAGTGAGGGTTAGGTTAAGCCTAACCCTTTGGTCCATAAGGTTAGGCTTAACTTAACCCTTTGGTCCATAGGGTTAGGCTTAACTTAACCCTTTGGACCATAGGGTTAGGCTTAACTTAACCCTTTGGTCCATAGGGTTAGGCTTAACTTAACCCTTTGGTCCATAGGGTTAGGCTTAACTTAACCCTTTGGACCATAGGGTTAGGCTTAACTTAACCCTTTGGTCCATAGGGTTAGGCTTAACTTAACCCTTTGGACCAAAGGTCCTTGATGCCGTTTCTGTCCACAGAAGCTTGGTGATCGGCTCCTGGTTGCACCAGACATGTTCTCATTCACCCCCCCCCCCCCCCCAGGCGCTGGAAGGAGCTCCATCAGACCAGCTCATGCAGCAGAGCCAGAGGCCTCAGTACTACGCTCAACAGCCCTGGGTACCTCCAGCCTCTCATCCTCTTGGCTTCCTTCCTCTCCTCCTGTCTTTACCTCTGAGGGCCTTCTTCTTCCTCCAGCTCATAGACAGGAGCCATCGGTCTGCTCACCATGACTCATCGGTCTGCTCACCATGAGTCATCGTGTCTGCTCACCATGACTCATGGCGACTTGCTCAGGAGACAAAACGCCATTTTGGGAGGATCAAAGTGTCAGATGTCCTCATTCACACGATGTCCCGCTGTGCTTTGTCCAGCTTTGACCTCCTTTGACCTTCAGTGTAGTTGTCATCTCATCCTCACAGTGCTGTGTCATCATCCTGACCATGATCACCATCTTTTCATCTCATGTCTGTGCCCCCTCCCTGACTGTTACTCTGACCACACCCTCTCCACAGGCTGCATATCTGACCTCTGACCCCTTGTCTCCTAGGCAACCGACAGGTCGATGGGACTGAACGGCCTGGACATGGCGGGGCTGAGGCCGTTTGACCTTGTCATCCCGTTCACCATCCAGAAGGGAGAGATCACAGGTAGGTCTGTGGTCATGTGGTCTGTAGTCATGTGGTATGTGGTCATGTGGTCTGTAGTCATGTGGTCTGTAGTCATGTGGTCTGTAGTCATGTGGTCATGTGGTCTGTAGTCATGTGGTATGTGGTCTGTAGTCATGTGGTCTGTGGTCTGTAGTCATGTGGTCATGTGTTCTGTAGCCATGTAGTCTGTGGTCTGTAGCCATGTGGTCTGTAGCCATGTTGTCTGTAGTCATGTGGTCTGTAGTCATGTGGTCTGTAGCCATGTGGTCTGTAGTCATGTGGTCTGTAGCCATGTGGTCTGTAGCCATGTGGTCTGTAGCCATGTGGTCTGTAGTCATGTGGTCTGTGGTCATGTGGTCTGTAGCCATGTGGTATGTGGTCTGTAGCCATGTGGTCTGTAGTCATGTGGTCTATAGCCATGTGGTCTGTAGTCATGTGGTTTGTAGTCATGTGGTCTGTAGTCATGTGGTCTGTAGTCATGTGGTATGTGGTCTGTAGTCATGTGGTCTGTAGACATGTGGTCTGTGGCCATGTGGTCTGTAGCCATGTGGTCTGTAGTTATGTGGTCTGTAGCCATGTGGTCTGTAGTCATGTGGTCTGTAGCCATGTGGTCTGTAGTCATGTGGTCTGTAGCCATGTGGTCTGTAGTCATGTGGTCCTGTGGTCATGTGGTCTGTAGCCATGTGGTCTGTAGCCATGTGGTCTGTGGTCATGTGTTCTGTAGCCATGTGGTCTGTAGTCATGTGGTCTGTGGTCATGTGTTCTGTAGCCCTGTGGTCTGTAGCCATGTGGTCTGTGATCATGTGGTCTGGTCATGTGGTCATGTGGTCTGTAGCCCTGTGGTCTGTAGCCATGTGGTCTGTGATCATGTGGTCATGTCATGTGGTCATGTGGTCTGTAGCCATGTGGTCTGTAGTCATGTGGTCTGTAGCCATGTGGTCTGTAGCCATGTGGTCTGTAGTCATGTGTTCTGTAGCCGTCTGGTCTGTAGTCATGTAGTCATGTGGTCTGTGATCATGTGGTCATGTCATGTGGTCATGTGGTCTGTAGTCATGTGGTCTGTAGCCATGTGGTCTGTAGCCATGTGGTCTGTAGCCATGTGGTCTCTAGCCATGTGGTCTGTAGTCATGTGGTCTGTAGTCATGTGATATGTAGTCATGTGGTCTGTAGCCATGTGGTCTGTGGTCATGTGGTCTGTAGCCATGTGGTCTGTAGCCATGTGGTCATGTGGTCTGTAGCCATGTGGTCTGTAGTCATGTGGTCATGTGGTCTGTAGCCATGTGGTCTGTAGCCATGTGGTCTGTAGTCATGTGGTCTGTAGCCATGTGGTCTGTAGCCATGTGGTCTGTAGCCATGTTGTCTGTAGTCATGTGGTCTGTGGTCATGTTGTCTGTAGTCATGTGGTCTGTGGTCTGTAGTCATGTGGTCTGTGGTCATGTGGTCTCACTGTCTGTCCCCTGAAGGTGAGGTCCGGATGCCGTCGGGCTCGGTGGCCCAGCCCGACATCACAGACAACAAGGACGGCACGGTGACGGTGAAGTTCTCGCCCACTGAGGCCGGTCTGCACGAGATGGACATCAAATACGACGGCATCCACATCCCCGGTACCGGCACCGAGCCACGGGTAGAACCGGGTCAGCACCGCGGGCGGGCCTCATGACTCTGTTTCTCCCACAGGAAGTCCCTTACAGTTCTACGTGGACTACATGAACAGTGGCAATGTGAGCGCCTACGGGCCCGGCCTCATCCACGGGACCGTCAACAAGCCGGCCGTCTTCACCGTCAACACCAAGGACGCCGGTGAGGGTACGTACGCTCCACCGGGTTAGGGTTCTGAGGTCAAGATATGCATTGGACACAAGTCCACCAGCCTGGGGACCCACCAGCCTAGAGACCCACCAGCCTAGAGATCCACCAGCCTGGGGACCCACCAGCCTGGGGACCCACCAGCCTGGGGACCCACCAGCCTAGAGACCCACCAGCCTGGGGACCCACCAGCCTGGGGACCCACCAGCCTAGAGACCCACCAGCCTGGGGACCCACCAGCCTGGGGACCCACCAGCCTAGAGACCCACCAGCCTGGGGACCCACCAGCCTAGAGACCCACCAGCCTAGAGACCCACCAGCCTAGAGACCCACCAGCCTGGGGACCCACCAGCCTGGGGACCCACCAGCCTAGAGACCCACCAGCCTAGAGATCCACCAGCCTGGGGACCCACCGGCCTGGATGAGAATGTAGAAACAATGTGTGTGTGTCACTAAACTGCCTTGGGCTCCTCCTGAAGGGGGTCTGTCTCTGGCCATCGAGGGTCCGTCCAAGGCCGACATCAGCTGCGTGGACAACCAGGACGGGACCTGCACCGTGTCCTACCTGCCCGTCCTGCCCGGAGACTACAGCATCCTGGTGAAGTACAACGAGCAGCACATCCCGGGCAGCCCCTTCTCCGCCCGCATCACTGGTAAGATCAACTGGTTCTGACCCTTGAGTATGGACCGGACCACGTCCAGGACCACGTCCAGGACCCATGTCCTCTCTGTCCTCAGGGGATGACTCCATGAGGATGTCCCATCTGAAGGTCGGCTCGGCCGCAGACGTCCCTCTGGACATCGGGGACTTTGACCTCAGCCAGCTGACCTCGTCCCTGACCTCGCCCTCGGGCCGCGAGGAGCCCTGCCTGCTGAAGATGCTGCGCAACGGACACGTCGGTGAGGGGGGCTCACTACTCTTCATCCTTGTGTCAACCCTCCTCTTCATCCTTGTGTCAACCCTCCTCTTCATCGTTGTCTCAACCTTCCTCTTCATCCTTGTCTCAACCCTCCTCTTCATCCTTGTGTCAACCCTCCTCTTCATCCTTGTCTCAACACTCCTCTTCATCCTTGTGTCAACCCTCTTCATCCTTGTGTCAACCCTCCTCTTCATCTTTGTCTCAACCCTCCTCTTCATCGTTGTCTCAACCCTCCTCTTCATCCTTGTCTCAACCCTCCTCTTCATCCTTGTCTCAACCGTCCTCTTCATCCTTGTCAACCCTCCTCTTCATCCTTGTGTCAACCCTCCTCTTCATCCTTGTGTCAACCCTCTTCATCCTTGTCTCAACCCTGCTCTTCATCCTTGTGTCAACCCTCCTCTTCATCCTTGTGTCAACCCTCCTCTTCATCCTTGTGTCAACCCTCCTCTTCATCCTTGTGTCAACCCTCCTCTTCATCCTTGTCTCAACCCTCCTCTTCATCCTTGTGTCAACCCTCCTCTTCATCCTTGTGTCAACCCTCCTCTTCATCCTTGTGTCAACCCTCCTCTTCATCCTTGTGTCAACCCTCCTCTTCATCCTTGTCTCAACCCTCCTCTTCATCCTTGTCTCAACCCTCCTCTTCATCCTTGTGTCAACCCTCCTCTTCATCCTTGTGTCAACCCTCCTCTTCATCCTTGTGTCAACCCTCCTCTTCATCCTTGTGTCAACCCTCCTCTTCATCCTTGTCTCAACCCTCCTCTTCATCCTTGTGTCAACCCTCCTCTTCATCCTTGTGTCAACCCTCCTCTTCATCCTTGTCTCAACCCTCTTCATCCTTGTCTCAACCTCCTCTTCATCCTTGTGTCAACCTCCTCTTCATCCTTGTCTCAACCCTCCTCTTCATCCTTGTGTCAACCTCCTCTTCATCCTTGTCTCAACCCTCCTCTTCATCCTTGTGTCAACCCTCCTCTTCATCCTTGTCTCAACCCTCCTCTTCATCCTTGTCTCAACCCTCCTCTTCATCCTTGTCTCAACCCTCTTCATCCTTGTCTCAACCCTCCTCTTCATCCTTGTGTCAACCCTCCTCTTCATCCTTGTCTCAACCCTCCTCTTCATCCTTGTGTCAACCCTCCTCTTCATCCTTGTCTCAACCCTCCTCTTCATCCTTGTGTCAACCCTCCTCTTCATCCTTGTGTCAACCCTCCTCTTCATCCTTGTGTCAACCCTCCTCTTCATCCTTGTGTCAACCCTCCTCTTCATCCTTGTCTCAACCCTCTTCATCCTTGTCTCAACCCTCCTCTTCATCCTTGTGTCAACCCTCCTCTTCATCCTTGTCTCAACCCTCCTCTTCATCCTTGTGTCAACCCTCCTCTTCATCCTTGTCTCAACCCTCCTCTTCATCCTTGTGTCAACCCTCCTCTTCATCCTTGTCTCAACCCTCCTCTTCATCCTTGTCTCAACCCTCCTCTTCATCCTTGTGTCAACCCTCCTCTTCATCCTTGTCTCAACCCTCCTCTTCATCCTTGTGTCAACCCTCCTCTTCATCGTTGTCTCAACCCTCCTCTTCATCCTTGTGTCAACCCTCCTCTTCATCGTTGTGTCAACCCTCCTCTTCATCCTTGTCTCAACCCTCCTCTTCATCCTTGTCTCAACCCTCCTCTTCATCCTTGTGTTACAGGCATCTCGTTTGTCCCGAAGGAGATCGGCGAGCACTTTGTGAACATCAAGAAGAACGGCCGTCATATCCCCAGCAGCCCCATCTCTGTCCTGATCAACCAATCGGAGCTCGGCGACGCGGGCCGTGTGCGTGTGAGCGGGCCGGGCCTGGACGAGGCTCGGACCTTCGAACCGGCCGAGTTCATCATCGACACTCGTGAAGCCGGTACAGCTGGACCTCGAGATGAAGACTCGTCCGTCGGCGTCCACGTTTCATATTAATTGTCTCTGTCTCGTCCACTCAGGATATGGCGGCCTGAGTCTGTCCATCGAGGGCCCGAGCAAAGTGGACATCAACACTGAGGACCAGGAGGACGGCACCTGTAAGGTCACCTACTCCCCCACCGAGCCGGGACATTACATCATCAACATCAAGTTTGCTGACCAACATGTGCCAGGTGCGTAAGACAGGGATGATGCAACATGTCCTTATGTCATCACAATGTGTCCTTGTGTCATCACAATGTGTCCACATGTCATCACAATGTGTCCTTATGTCATCACAATGTGTCCTTGTGTCATCACAATGTGTCCTTATGTCATCACAATGTGTCCACATGTCATCACAATGTGTCCACATGTCATCACAATGTGTCCTTGTGTCATCACAATGTGTCCTTGTGTCATCACAATGTGTCCTTATGTCATCACAATGTGTCCTTATGTCATCACAATGTGTCCACATGTCATCACAATGTGTCCACATGTCATCACAATGTGTCCTTGTGTCATCACAATGTGTCCACATGTCATCACAATGTGTCCACATGTCATCACAATGTATCCACATGTCATCACAATGTGTCCTTATGTCATCACAATGTGTCCACATGTCATCACAATGTGTCCTTATGTCATCACAATGTGTCCTTATGTCATCACAATGTGTCCACATGTCATCACAATGTGTCCTTATGTCATCACAATGTGTCCACATGTCATCACAATGTGTCCTTGTGTCATCACAATGTGTCCTTATGTCATCACAATGTGTCCTTATGTCATCACAATGTGTCCTTGTGTCATCACAATGTGTCCTTATGTCATCACAATGTGTCCACATGTCATCACAATGTGTCCACATGTCATCACAATGTGTCCACATGTCATCACAATGTGTCCACATGTCATCACAATGTGTCCTTGTGTCATCACAATGTGTCCTTATGTCATCACAATGTGTCCTTATGTCATCACAATGTGTCCACATGTCATCACAATGTGTCCACATGTCATCACAATGTGTCCTTGTGTCATCACAATGTGTCCTTGTGTCATCACAATGTGTCCTTATGTCATCACAATGTGTCCACATGTCATCACAATGTGTCCTTATGTCATCACAATGTGTCCACATGTCATCACAATGTGTCCTTATGTCATCACAATGTGTCCACATGTCATCACAATGTGTCCACATGTCATCACAATGTGTCCTTATGTCATCACAATGTGTCCATATGTCATCACAATGTGTCCATATGTCATCACAATGTGTCCATGTCATCACAATGTGTCCTTGTGTCATCACAATGTGTCCACATGTCATCACAATGTGTCCACATGTCATCACAATGTGTCCTTATGTCATCACAATGTGTCCTTATGTCATCACAATGTGTCCATGTCATCACAATGTGTCCACATGTCATCACAATGTGTCCACATGTCATCACAATGTGTCCACATGTCATCACAATGTGTCCACATGTCATCACAATGTGTCCTTGTGTCATCACAATGTGTCCACATGTCATCACAATGTGTCCACATGTCATCACAATGTGTCCACATGTCATCACAATGTGTCCTTATGTCATCACAATGTGTCCATATGTCATCACAATGTGTCCATATGTCATCACAATGTGTCCATGTCATCACAATGTGTCCTTGTGTCATCACAATGTGTCCATATGTCATCACAATGTGTCCACATGTCATCACAATGTGTCCTTATGTCATCACAATGTGTCCTTATGTCATCACAATGTGTCCATGTCATCACAATGTGTCCACATGTCATCACAATGTGTCCACATGTCATCACAATGTGTCCACATGTCATCACAATGTGTCCACATGTCATCACAATGTGTCCTTGTGTCATCACAATGTGTCCACGTGTCATCACAATGTGTCCTTATGTCATCACAATGTGTCCTTATGTCATCACAATGTGTCCTTATGTCATCACAATGTGTCCACATGTCATCACAATGTGTCCTTATGTCATCACAATGTGTCCATATGTCATCACAATGTGTCCACATGTCATCACAATGTGTCCTTATGTCATCACAATGTGTCCTTATGTCATCACAATGTGTCCTTATGTCATCACAATGTGTCCTTATGTCATCACAATGTGTCCATGTCATCACAATGTGTCCTTATGTCATCACAATGTGTCCTTGTGTCATCACAATGTGTCCTTGTGTCATCACAATGTGTCCACGTGTCATCACAATGTGTCCACATGTCATCACAATGTGTCCTTGTGTCATCACAATGTGTCCTTGTGTCATCACAATGTGTCCATGTCATCACAATGTGTCCTTATGTCATCACAATGTGTCCACATGTCATCACAATGTGTCCTTATGTCATCACAATGTGTCCTTATGTCATCACAATGTGTCCACCTGTCATCACAATGTGTCCTTGTGTCATCACAATGTTTCCTTGTGTCATCACAATGTGTCCTTGTGTCATCACAATGTGTCCTTATGTCATCACAATGTGTCCTTATGTCATTACAATGTGTCCACATGTCATCACAATGTGTCCTTATGTCATCACAATGTGTCCACGTGTCATCACAATGTGTCCTTGTGTCATCACAATGTGTCCTTGTGTCATCACAATGTGTCCTTATGTCATTACAATGTGTCCACGTGTCATCACAATGTGTCCTTGTGTCATCACAATGTGTCCTTATGTCATCACAATGTGTCCTTATGTCATCACAATGTGTCCTTATGTCATCACAATGTGTCCATGTCATCACAATGTGTCCTTGTCATCACAATGTGTCCATGTCATCACAATGTGTCCTTATGTCATCACAATGTGTCCTTATGTCATCACAATGTGTCCATGTCATCACAATGTGTCCTTGTGTCATCACAATGTGTCCATGTCATCACAATGTGTCCTTATGTCATCACAATGTGTCCTTGTGTGTGTGTAGGGAGTGCGTTCACAGTGAAGGTCATCGGAGAGGGCAGGATGAAGGAGAGCATCACGAGGAAGAGGAGGGCGGCGTCTGTGGCCAACGTGGGCAGCCAGTGTGACCTCAGCCTGAAGATCCCAGGTACTTCATGACTGATGCTCTTTCCAAGATGGCGCTGTGCCAACGGCTGCTTGTTCCAGTAGTGGCGTTTTGCTTTTATTTTATTGTCTTTTTTTTGCACTTTTCCTCTCTTTTTCTTTTTCTTTTCTTTCACGTTTGTCTTAGTTACGGTCGGACACTGGACCATAACTACTTTTTTCGATAATTCTACTGTGGCTTTTGTTCACTTTGTCGTGAGTATCGGTGAGCCGCAGCAAAACAATGACGGGGACCGTCGTCTACTCGCGTGCTCAGCTGATCGCTGTGCAGGCCGAAGCTTCTGCCTGGAGACAGACCTGTGATCCCGCTGGAGCTACGGAGAAGGGCTCGCGGCTGCAGAGCGGGTGTCAAGCGGAGGGCTAAAACGAGGAGATACAAACCCTCGGTACCGACGATCATAACGGGGAACGTGAGGTCTTTGGCGAATAAGACGGATGAGCACGGCGCTGGTAATGTCTGAGAGGATCTTCCGTGAGAGCAGTCTCTTGTGCTTCACTGAGGCGTGGCTACGCGGACTATCCGGATCACAGCGTCTTTGCCCGGCTTCAGGACTGTTCGGGCTGACAGAGACGCTACACAGGCGGTAAGAAGAGGCGGGATCGCTGTTTATGTGAATGAACGGTGGTGCCACCCGGACCATGTGTGCGTGAAGGAGTGCTTCTGTAGCCCGAACATTGAACTGTTGGCCGTGGGGATGCGCCCGTACTATTTGCCGAGAGAGTTCACGTCCGCCATTTTGGTTGTCGTGTACGTGCCGCCATCAGCTGACGCTGAGGAAGCTGTGGACACCATCCACTCCACTGTGTCTGCTCTGCTGAATCATCAGCCTGGAGCATTCATGGCTATCACTGGTGACTTTAACCACACCACATTGGATAAAGCTCTGCCAACCTTCCATCAATACATTGACTGCCCAACTAGGAACAATAAAACTCTGGACTTGCTGTATGCTAATACTAAGGATGCATACAGCGCCACTGCCCTTCCCCCCCTCGGCAGGTCTGATCATGACCTGGTCCGGCTGACACCCAGGTCTGTTCCTCTGGTGAAGAGGCTGTGACCACCAGGACTGTGAGGAGGTGGTCTCTGGAGGCTAACGACGCTCTACAGGACTGCTTTGAGTCAACGGACTGGGATGTGCTGTGTGGACCGCAGGAGGACATCAACAGTATGACCGACTGCATCACGGAATACATCAAGTTCTGTGAACACACCACCATCCCATCACGGACTGTGCGCTGCTTCCCAACAACAAGCCCTGGATCACCAGGGACCTGAAGGCGCTTCTTAACATGAAGAAAGCTGCTTTCAGGTCTGGAGACAGGATGAGCTGAGGAAAGCCCAGCGCAACCTAAAGGTGAAGCTCAGGGAGGCAAGGACTCCTACAGGAGGAAGCTGGAGGCCAAACTCCAGCTGAACAACACAAGGGAGGTGTGGTCTGGGATGAAGCAGATAACTGGCTTCAAGGTGGGAGGAGACAGCCAGGGGCTCCTGGAGAGGGCCAACGAGCTGAACTGTTTTTCAATAGGTTCAGTTCACAGCCTCCCCGTCTCCTCCACATCACACCTCCCAAACACCTCCTCCCCTCTGTCCCCCTGCTGAGCTGCACATCCACCGAGCCCTCAATAACAATGGGCTCCTCCACCTCCCCTCTCTCTGTGACGACTGACCAGGTGAGAAGACAGCTGGAGAAACTACACCAGCGCAGAGCTGAAGGTCCTGATGGCATCAGCCCCAGGGTCCTAAAGACCTCGCCACCCAGCTGTCTGGTGTCCTGCAGCGCCTCTTCAACCTCAGCCTGAGGCTGGGGAGGTCCCGTGCTGTGGAAGGCGTCGTGCCTGGTCCCTGTCCCAAAGAAGTCAACACCATCTGGCCTCAACGACTACCGACCGGTCGCCTCACCTCCCATGTGATGAAGGTGCTGGAGAGGCTGGTCTTGGCCCACCTCCGGCCGCAGGTGAAATCGTCGTTGGACCCTCTGCAATTTGCTTACCAGCCTCATGTGGGAGTGGACGACGCCATCATCTACCTGCTGCAGCGAGCTCAGTCGCACCTGGATGGAACCGGTGTCTCTGTGAGAGTCACTTTCTTTGACTTCTCCAGTGCATTTAACACCATCCAGCCACTGCTGCTGGTGAGAAGCTGCGGTGGCGGTGTGGACGCGTCCACCATCTCCTGGATCACTGACTACCTCACAGGCAGACCACAGTTTGTCAGAATGGGCGTGTGCTGTCTGGAACGGTGGTCAGTGATGTTGAAACCCACAGGAACTGTTCTGTCTCCTTCCTCTTCACCCTGTACACCAGTGACTTCCAGTACAACACGGAGTCATGCCATCTGCAGAAGTACTCTGATGATTCTGCAGTGGTCGGGTGTATTAGGGATGGACGGGAGGAGGAGTACAGGGCAGTGGTGAGTGACTTTGTAAAGTGGGCGATGAGAACCACCTGCGGCTGAACGTGGCCAAGACCAGAGAGATGGTGGTGGACTTCAGGAGGAAGGCGACAGCTCCTACACCTCTGAGTGTCCTGGGAGTGGGCGTGGACATGGTGGAGGAGTACAAGTACCTGGGCGTCTCCATCGACAGCCGACTGAACTGGAAGGCCAACATCAACGCTGTGTACAAGAAGAGGATGAGTCGTCTCTTTTCCTGAAAGCTTGATCCTTCAACGTGTGCAGCAAGATGCTGGAGTTATTCTACCAGTCGGTTGTCGCCAGTGTGCTGCACTTTGCCATTGTCTGCTGGGGGAGCAGCATCGGAGCCGGTGACACCAGCCGTCTTAACAAACTGGTTGGGAAGGCTGGCTCCATCATCGGCTGCCAGCTGGAGCACCTGGAACAGGTGGTGGAGAGGAGGTCGTTGAAGAAACTGGTGTCCATATTGGACAACCCGGACCACCCTCTCCACCACCTCCTACAGGGACAGAGGAGTACTTTCTCCAGACGTCTCCTCACGCTCCGCTGCCACAAGGAGAGATACAGGAGAACATTCCTGCCGACGGCTATGAGGCTCTACAACAGTTCACCTCTTGCCAGATCACCCTAACCCTTCTTATATTTTGTGTTTTTTATTTTATTTTTATTTTTATTTTTTATTCTTGTGTTGCTGCTACTGGCTCGACAAATTTCCCCTTGGGGATTAATAAAGTATATTTCTATTCTATTCTATTCTATTCTCATATGTGGGAACTGGTCTGGACATGATTCAAAATGGAGGGTTAGGCCTTGTAGGGTTAGGGTTAGGCCTTGTAGGGTTAGGCCTTGTAGGGTTAGGGTTAGGCCTTGTAGGGTTAGGCCTTGTAGGGTTAGGGTTAGGCCTTGTAGGGTTAGGGTTAGGCCTTGTAGGGTTAGGCCTTGTAGGTTTAGGGTTAGGCCTTGCATGGTTAGGTTTAGGGTTAGGCCTTGCAGGGTTAGGCCTTGTCGGTTTAGGGTTAGACCGGCTTTAGCTCAGTGGGGTAAGAGGGCCGTCCTGCAACCCCAAGGTTGTCGGTTCGATCCCCGCTCTCCCCATTAGTTGCAAGTCGAAGTGTCCTTGAGCAAGGCACTGAACCCAAAGTTGCTTCCCGGGCGCTTCACCGCAGCCCACTGCTCCTTAATAACTAAGGATGGGTTAAATGTAGAGAACTAATTTCCCCTTGGGGATTAATAAAAGTGTATATTCTATTCTATTCTATGTAGGTTTAGGGTTAGGCCTTGCAGGGTTAGACCATGTAGGTTTAAGGTTAGACCATGTAGGTTTAGGGTTAGACCATGTAGGTTTAGGGTTAGGCCTTGCATGCGCCTCGTGAAGTAGAATGAACGTTCTCAAGACGTTACACACAAGTCAAAGTTCATAAGCAGTAAACACTCAGTTGAGCCCCCGTCCAGGTTCATGTTTCTTTGTCCAGGTCTTCTCGATGTCATCTCCAATGAAAAGGGGCGTGGCCTCACTGTGTTTCCTCTCCAGAGATCAGCATCGCGGACATGACGGCCCAGGTGACCAGCCCGTCTGGCCAGGTCCACAAGGCCGACATCATGGAGGGCGAGATCAACACCTACTGCATTCGCTTCGTCCCCACGGAGACCGGCGTGCACACCGTGTGCGTGAAGTACAACGGCGTGCACGTGCCCGGCAGCCCGTTCCAGTTCACCGTCGGCCCCCTCGGAGAGGGCGGGGCTCATAAGGTCCGAGCCGGAGGGCCGGGCCTGGAGAGGGCGGAGGCGGGCGTGCCAGGTCGGTGTGTTCTGGACCGTTGTTCCGAGTGATTCCACAGCGCGTACTGACTCGTGTGTGTTGTGTAGCCGAGTTCAGCATCTGGACCAGGGAGGCCGGCGCCGGAGGGCTCAGTATTGCTGTTGAGGGGCCGAGCAAGGCTGAAATTGCCTTTGAGGACCGCAAGGACGGGTCCAGTGGCGTGTCCTACGTGGTGCAGGAGCCCGGTGAGAGGCGGGGCTTCCAGCCGTTCCTTTACTGCAGCTTCTCAATGTTGTGTGTGGCATCGGTCTGACTGGACGCCCGTTGCCCTGCAGGAGACTACGAGGTGTCGATCCGCTTCAACGACGAGCACGTCCCCGACAGCCCCTTCGTGGTGCCCGTGGCCTCGCCGTCCGATGACGCCCGCCGCCTCACTGTTGCCAGTCTTCAGGTGAGGCTCTGAGACACACACACGAGGCCGATGCAGCAGCAGCAGCAGCAGCTCTCTGCGTTGGTCTACAGCTTGTGATGGTTGAAGTGTGAAGACGTGGACGTGTTAGTCGCTGCCCAACAGCTGCTGCTGCTGCTGCTGCATTGTGAGGCAGTGCAAAGGCTTCTGGGTACCAGAGGACTGTGTGTGTTTCTCGTGCCTCGTTCTAAAGGCTGCCAACAGCCTCCCACCTCTCAGAGACAGGGGGCGCTAAAGGGTTAAAGAGGTCTGACACTCTGTCTCTCTCCTCACACACACAACCAACAGGATGGAAACTCTACAGAAAAAGAACAGATGGAGTACAAATTTTAATATTCTTATTCCACCTGTTTGTTTTCTACATTTGTGATTCGATACCAAGTAAACATTTAAATTCTAATATTTCTATTTTGAACTTGCATGACTTTCCATCTATGGTTCTTTCCCTGTACAATGCTGACTCACCTCCACACACTCAGTAAATACTCAGTAAACACTCAGTAAACACTCAGTAAACACACAGTAAACAGTCAGTCAACAGTAAACACTCAGTAAACACTCAGTAAACAGTCAGTCAACAGTAAACAGTCAGTCAGCAGTGTCTCTGGTCTTTGTGACAACCTGTTCCCTCTGCCTCGTCACTGCCCTCCTCTTTAGCCTTGTTGGCAGCCTGGTGGTGGGGACACGATGCTCGGCGTGGGCCGCGTACAGTACGCCGATGGGCGTTCCGTAATGCCGATGCAGTGTTGAGCGTGTCGCTGTGTGTTGTCGAGCAGGAGTCGGGCTTGAAGGTGAACCAGCCGGCGTCGTTCGCCGTCAGCCTGAACGGAGCGAAGGGGGCGATCGACGCGAAGGTCCACAGCCCCTCTGGAGCTCTGGAGGAGTGCTGCGTCACGGAGATAGACCAAGGTGACCACCTGGCCCCGAGCACGCTGAAGGGCCTTCAATGTGTTGCTGACAGAGGACACCGCCTCCTTCCTCTCCTCCTTCCTGTGTGTAGATAAGTACGCAGTTCGGTTCATCCCCAGAGAGAACGGCCTCTATCTGATCGATGTGAAGTTCAATGGAAGCCACATCCCCGGTAGTCCATTTAAGATCCGGGTAGGAGAAACGGGCCAGGCCGGAGACCCTGGGATGGTGTCGGCCTACGGGGCCGGACTGGAGGGAGGCACCACAGGTAACGTACTGCCCGCTCGGTCCTACTAGACCTGTCCCCATCCTCGCCTCACAACTCCTCCCGTTGGCCTCCAGGAACTGTGTGTGAATTTGTGGTGAACACCAGCAAGGCGGGCCTTGGCGCTTTATCCGTGACCATCGACGGGCCGTCCAAGGTGAAGATGGACTGTGTGGAGTGCCCCGAGGGCTACAAGGTCACATACTCCCCGATGGCTCCTGGCAACTATCTGATTTCCATCAAATACGGCGGCCCCTACCACATCGTCGGAAGCCCCTTCAAAGCCAAGATCACTGGTGAGCGCCGAGTTCCTTTCTCCACGACGAGCTCCACGCGGAATGAACCCCTGAGATCAACTGCCCCTCCCCCTCCTCCAGGCTCCAAGCTGGTGTCCAGCCACAGCATGCACGAGACCTCGGCCGTCATGGTGGACCCTGTGACCCGGGCCATCAGCTGCTCTCAGCAGGGAGCTCCCACCCAGTCAGACGCCAGTAAGGTCCTGGCCAAGGGCCCGGGTCTCAGCAAGGCCTTCACGGGCCAGAAGAACAGCTTCAGTGTCGACTGCAGTAAAGCAGGTGTGTGTCCGTGTGTCCCTAGAACTATGACCATAGAATCCTAACCCTGACCCTAGAACTATGACCCTAGAACCCTGACCCCTAACCCTCGATCACGAACCCTAGAACCCTGACCCTAGAACTATGACCTTAGATCACTAACCCTTGACCCTAGAACCCTGACCCTAGATCACTGACCCTAGAACTATGACCTTAGATCACTAACCCTTGACCCTAGATCACTAACCCTAGAACCCTGACCCTAGAACTATGACCTTTGAACCCGAACCCTAGAATTGTGTTATTAAACATGAAAGAGTTGAATCACTGGTCCATCAGACTGGTAGAACCTCTCAGAGCACTGGTCCATCAGACTGGTAGAACCTCTCCAACATCTTGCTGCACACAGATTATAATGACTCTCCAGAAGCTCCGGCTCACATGAGACCACATCTTTAAATGTGTGTCCGTCTTTGAGCCACAATAAAGGAAACACACGAGGCCAGACTTCCTGTTTATCTGCTGGAGATGTCTCTGGTTCCTGAAGCAGCTGTTGATCACCTGCAGTCCAGGAAGAGCGTTCCATGAGGAGGGTTAGTCCACGAAGAGGGTTAGTCCACGAAGAGGGTTAGTCCACGAAGAGGGTTAGTCCACGAAGAGGGTTAGTCCACGAAGAGGGTTAGTAGGGTTAGTCCACGAAGAGAGGGTTAGTCCACGAAGAGGGTTAGTCCACGAAGAGGGTTAGTCCACGAAGAGGGTTAGTCCACGAAGAGAGGGTTAGTCCACGAAGAGGGTTAGTCCACGAAGAGGGTTAGTCCACGAAGAGGGTTAGTCCACGAAGAGAGGGTTAGTCCACGAAGAGAGGGTTAGTCCACGAAGAGGGTTAGTCCACGAAGAGGGTTAGTCCACGAAGAGGGTTAGTCCACGAGAGAGGTTAGTCCACGAAGAGGGTTAGTCCACGAAGAGGGTTAGTCCACGAAGAGGGTTAGTCCACGAAGAGAGGGTTAGTCCACGAAGAGGGTTAGTCCACGAAGAGGGTTAGTCCACAAAGAGGGTTAGTCCACGAAGAGAGGGTTAGTCCACGAAGAGGGTTAGTCCACAAAGAGGGTTAGTCCACGAGGAGGGTTAGTCCACGGAATAGTGAATCCCCTCCACCACCACAGGTCCTTGAGCATGCAGTCATAGATGAGCCTGATGGGTCAATTGGTACAAGAGAATAGCTGCACACACACACACACACACACTCACACTCACACACACACCAGGGTTCAGACTGGCGCCCATGCTCACCTTGTGGCTCCTCCCACAGGTCGTAACATGCTGCTGGTGGGCGTGGCCGGGCCCCTGGCCCCCTGCGAGGAGGTCCTGGTGAAGCACGCGGGCCGCCGGCTGTACAACGTGAGCTACCAGCTGAAGGAGAAGGGCGAGTACGTCCTGGTGGTCAAGTGGGGAGACGAGCACATCCCCGGCAGCCCCTTCCACGTCACGGTGTAGCCGCTCGGAACCTCTGTCTCACGTCAAGAGCTCTTCTTCTGTGTCCTGTATTTAACCAGTCTGGCTTCAGTGCTCCGCTCAGCCAGAGATCGGTGGCCCCCCGGTACCCTCAGCCCTGAAGCTCCCACGTGTTGCTCTGATCAACTTCTCCGTTCCTTGTTTTATTCTACTGCCGATGGTTTCTTTGAGTGCCTTTAGGGATGAAAAGGTGTCCTGGGCATGAGGGCCATGAGCTGACCCGTCTAAACCAGTGAACCATGACGGAGCGTTGGGTGGAAGGTCACTGTTTCCACTGGAGGAGCGATGGATCTGGTTTGTTCCCACGGTCTGGTCCTTCTGGACCACACACATTTCACACGAGGTCCGTATAGAAGTCAGAGCGGTTGCTTGTAAGCGCTCCGCTCTGGTTCCGCATGGCGCTCCTTTAACGGCTGCCCGTGGACTCCAGTCACTGCTGTTGGTGAATAGGTCATAAGGTCATTAGGTCATAGAGGAGAGACGCGTCCTGGTGGCAGGTCACGGTACTCCACCCTCACCAGGCTGAACTCTGCTGCCACACACACATCAACAGTGATGTTCACGCTCACACAGCCAAAGGCTCTTAAAAAGGGAAGGTTCTAGGAGGTTCTACTAGGCTGAAGACGATCTCCTGATCCACCACAAGAGAACAGCTGTTGCTCGATGTTTGTGTCCCCCCCCCCCCCCCCCCCGTCCTTCCAGCTCGCTTTGTGCATAGTCTATCTTTCAGAACAACAAATAATAATCTTTTCTTAAATAAAAAAGGCTTTAAAGTGTTTGTAAGACAGTATTTTGATACACAATAAAGTTGTCTAAGTATTTTTCTGTCAATCTGTTTGTTTTGTGTTTTTTTACGTTGATTGAAGATTCTAAACGATGACGAATGTAAAACTGTTGAATTCAATCGATTTGGATCTGACGTGAAGTTACTGCTCAGCACACAGTTGTAGTAATGTACTAGTACTACTAGTAGTACAGTAGTAGTACGAGTGGTTGTACTGCATACGACCACCGGGATGAAACTGGGTCATTCCAGAGCCCCACATGAGGTCTGCAGCGCCGCCCTTCTGGACAACTCGACTCCTTATTCCAACTCCTGGGGATGAGTTCTTGTCCTGAACATAGACGTTATATTAATGTGTGATGCGCCACATTGATCCCAACATGTTAAACATTCACATTTATTCTTCTGTGCCAGGAAAACAAAATCCACAGGATTCAGAACTATCATTTATTTTGTAAGTTTGTTGATTGCACTTTATTAATGAACAGTTGGTATTTTAAAGGTGAGCAATGCGGTGGAGGCTCAGTGGTATGAGGCGTGTGTTTAGACGATGGTTACAACAATGTGAGTTATCATGAAACATAACGAGCTTCAGAAGGTGTTGTAGTTGCACTAGAGGCCACTAGGTGGCATATCAACACACTGCAGGGGGAAAGCTATGAAGACAGCCACACGACGCCAGGTGGCCCAATGTGATGGACTATGGGCTGCTGCCATCTGTGCTGGAGTTAGGGTCTCTTTATGGACAACATCGTAGGGAAGAGGTCACTGCTCAGGCTGAGAGGAAGGAGATGAGGGTCCTCTAGGAGCCTTAGAGATAGAGGAAGGAGATGAGGGTCCTCTAGGAGCCTTAGAGATAGAGGAAGGAAATGAGGGTCCTCTAGGAGCCTTAGAGATAGAGGAAGGAGATGAGGGTCCTCTAGGAGCCTTAGAGATAGAGGAAGGAGATGAGGGTCCTCTTGGAGCCTTAGAGATAGAGGAAGGAGATGAGGTTCCTCTAGGAGCCTTAGAGATAGAGGAAGGAGATGAGGGTCCTCTAGGAGCCTTAGAGATAGAGTAAGGAGATGAGGTTCCTCTAGGAGCCTTAGAGATAGAGGAAGGAGATGAGGTGCCTCTTGGAGCCTTAGAGATAGAGGAAGGAGATGAGGTGCCTCTTGGAGCCTTAGAGATAGAGGAAGGAGATGAGGGTCCTCTAGGAGCCTTAGAGATAGAGGAAGGAGATGAGGGTCCTCTAGGAGCCTTAGAGATAGAGTAAGGAGATGAGGTTCCTCTAGGAGCCTTAGAGATAGAGTAAGGAGATGAGGTTCCTCTAGGAGCCTTAGAGATAGAGTAAGGAGATGAGGTTCCACTAGGAGCCTTAGAGATAGAGGAAGGAGATGAGGGTCCTCTAGGAGCCTTAGAGATAGAGGAAGGAGATGAGGGTCCTCTAGGAGCCTTAGAGATAGAGGAAGGAGATGAGGGTCCTCTAGGAGCCTTAGAGATAGAGGAAGGAGATGAGGGTCCTCTTGGAGCCTTAGAGATAGAGGAAGGAGATGAGGTTCCTCTAGGAGCCTTAGAGATAGAGTAAGGAGATGAGGGTCCTCTAGGAGCCTTAGAGATAGAGGAAGGAGATGAGGGTCCTCTAGGAGCCTTAGAGATAGAGGAAGGAGATGAGGGTCCTCTTGGAGCCTTAGAGATAGAGGAAGGAGATGAGGTTCCTCTAGGAGCCTTAGAGATAGAGTAAGGAGATGAGGGTCCTCTAGGAGCCTTAGAGATAGAGGAAGGAGATGAGGGTCCTCTAGGAGCCTTAGAGATAGAGTAAGGAGATGAGGTTCCTCTAGGAGCCTTAGAGATAGAGGAAGGAGATGAGGTGCCTCTTGGAGCCTTAGAGATAGAGGAAGGAGATGAGGGTCCTCTTGGAGCCTTAGAGATAGAGGAAGGAGATGAGGGTCCTCTAGGAGCCTTAGAGATAGAGGAAGGAGATGAGGGTCCTCTAGGAGCCTTAGAGATAGAGTAAGGAGATGAGGTTCCTCTAGGAGCCTTAGAGATAGAGGAAGGAGATGAGGTTCCTCTAGGAGCCTTAGAGATAGAGGAAGGAGATGAGGTTCCTCTAGGAGCCTTAGAGATAGAGGAAGGAGATGAGGGTCCTCTAGGAGCCTTAGAGATAGAGGAAGGAGATGAGGTTCCTCTAGGAGCCTTAGAGATAGAGGAAGGAGATGAGGTGCCTCTTGGAGCCTTAGAGATAGAGGAAGGAGATGAGGTGCCTCTTGGAGCCTTAGAGATAGAGGAAGGAGATGAGGGTCCTCTAGGAGCCTTAGAGATAGAGGAAGGAGATGAGGTTCCTCTAGAAGCCTTAGAGATAGAGTAAGGAGATGAGGTTCCTCTAGGAGCCTTAGAGATAGAGGAAGGAGATGAGGTTCCTCTAGGAGCCTTAGAGATAGAGGAAGGAGATGAGGTTCCTCTAGGAGCCTTAGAGATAGAGGAAGGAGATGAGGGTCCTCTAGGAGCCTTAGAGATAGAGGAAGGAGATGAGGGTCCTCTAGGAGCCTTAGAGATAGAGGAAGGAGATGAGGGTCCTCTAGGAGCCTTAGAGATAGAGGAAGGAGATGAGGTTCCTCTAGGAGCCTTAGAGATAGAGGAAGGAGATGAGGTTCCTCTAGGAGCCTTAGAGATAGAGGAAGGAGATGAGGTTCCTCTAGGAGCCTTAGAGATAGAGGAAGGAGATGAGGTTCCTCTAGGAGCCTTAGAGATAGAGTAAGGAGATGAGGTTCCTCTAGGAGCCTTAGAGATAGAGGAAGGAGATGAGGTTCCTCTAGGAGCCTTAGAGATAGAGGAAGGAGATGAGGTTCCTCTAGGAGCCTTAGAGATAGAGGAAGGAGATGAGGTTCCTCTAGGAGCCTTAGAGATAGAGGAAGGAGATGAGGTTCCTCTAGGAGCCTTAGAGATAGAGGAAGGAGATGAGGTTCCTCTAGGAGCCTTAGAGATAGAGGAAGGAGATGAGGTTCCTCTAGGAGCCTTAGAGATAGAGGAAGGAGATGAGGTTCCTCTAGGAGCCTTAGAGATAGAGGAAGGAGATGAGGTTCCTCTAGGAGCCTTAGAGATAGAGGAAGGAGATGAGGTTCCTCTAGGAGCCTTAGAGATAGAGGAAGGAGATGAGGTTCCTCTAGGAGCCTTAGAGATAGAGGAAGGAGATGAGGTTCCTCTAGGAGCCTTAGAGATAGAGGAAGGAGATGAGGTTCCTCTAGGAGCCTTAGAGATAGAGGAAGGAGATGAGGTTCCTCTAGGAGCCTTAGAGATAGAGGAAGGAGATGAGGTTCCTCTAGGAGCCTTAGAGATAGAGGAAGGAGATGAGGTTCCTCTAGGAGCCTTAGAGATAGAGGAAGGAGATGAGGTTCCTCTAGGAGCCTTAGAGATAGAGGAAGGAGATGAGGTTCCTCTAGGAGCCTTAGAGATAGAGGAAGGAGATGAGGTGCCTCTAGGAGCCTTAGAGATAGAGGAAGGAGATGAGGTTCCTCTAGGAGCCTTAGAGATAGAGGAAGGAGATGAGGTTCCTCTAGGAGCCTTAGAGATAGAGGAAGGAGATGAGGTTCCTCTAGGAGCCTTAGAGATAGAGGAAGGAGATGAGGTTCCTCTAGGAGCCTTAGAGATAGAGGAAGGAGATGAGGTTCCTCTAGGAGCCTTAGAGATAGAGGAAGGAGATGAGGGTCCTCTAGGAGCCTTAGAGATAGAGGAAGGAGATGAGGTTCCTCTAGGAGCCTTAGAGATAGAGGAAGGAGATGAGGGTCCTCTAGGAGCCTTAGAGATAGAGGAAGGAGATGAGGGTCCTCTAGGAGCCTTAGAGATAGAGGAAGGAGATGAGGTTCCTCTAGGAGCCTTAGAGATAGAGGAAGGAGATGAGGTTCCTCTAGGAGCCTTAGAGATAGAGGAAGGAGATGAGGTTCCTCTAGGAGCCTTAGAGATAGAGGAAGGAGATGAGGTTCCTCTAGGAGCCTTAGAGATAGAGGAAGGAGATGAGGGTTCCTCTGGGGCCTTAGAGATAGAGTAAGGAGATGAGGTTCCTCTAGGAGCCTTAGAGATAGAGGAAGGAGATGAGGTTCCTCTAGGAGCCTTAGAGATAGAGGAAGGAGATGAGGTTCCTCTAGGAGCCTTAGAGATAGAGGAAGGAGATGAGGTTCTTCTCTAGGAGCCTTAGAGATAGAGGAAGGAGATGAGGTTCCTCTAGGAGCCTTAGAGATAGAGGAAGGAGATGAGGTTCCTCTAGGAGCCTTAGAGATAGAGGAAGGAGATGAGGTTCCTCTAGGAGCCTTAGAGATAGAGGAAGGAGATGAGGTTCCTCTAGGAGCCTTAGAGATAGAGGAAGGAGATGAGGTTCCTCTAGGAGCCTTAGAGATAGAGGAAGGAGATGAGGTTCCTCTAGGAGCCTTAGAGATAGAGGAAGGAGATGAGGTTCTCTAGGGCCTTAGAGATAGAGGAAGGAGATGAGGTTCCTCTAGGAGCCTTAGAGATAGAGGAAGGAGATGAGGTTCCTCTAGGAGCCTTAGAGATAGAGGAAGGAGATGAGGTTCCTCTAGGAGCCTTAGAGATAGAGGAAGGAGATGAGGTTCCTCTAGGAGCCTTAGAGATAGAGGAAGGAGATGAGGTTCCTCTAGGAGCCTTAGAGATAGAGGAAGGAGATGAGGTTCCTCTAGGAGCCTTAGAGATAGAGGAAGGAGATGAGGTTCCTCTAGGAGCCTTAGAGATAGAGGAAGGAGATGAGGTTCCTCTAGGAGCCTTAGAGATAGAGGAAGGAGATGAGGTTCCTCTAGGAGCCTTAGAGATAGAGGAAGGAGATGAGGTTCCTCTAGGAGCCTTAGAGATAGAGGAAGGAGATGAGGGTCCTCTAGGAGCCTTAGAGATAGAGGAAGGAGATGAGGGTCCTCTAGGAGCCTTAGAGATAGAGGAAGGAGATGAGGTTCCTCTAGGAGCCTTAGAGATAGAGGAAGGAGATGAGGTTCCTCTAGGAGCCTTAGAGATAGAGGAAGGAGATGAGGTTCCTCTAGGAGCCTTAGAGATAGAGGAAGGAGATGAGGTTCCTCTAGGAGCCTTAGAGATAGAGGAAGGAGATGAGGTTCCTCTAGGAGCCTTAGAGATAGAGGAAGGAGATGAGGTTCCTCTAGGAGCCTTAGAGATAGAGGAAGGAGATGAGGGTCCTCTAGGAGCCTTAGAGATAGAGGAAGGAGATGAGGGTCCTCTAGGAGCCTTAGAGATAGAGGAAGGAGATGAGGTTCCTCTAGGAGCCTTAGAGATAGAGTAAGGAGATGAGGTTCCTCTAGGAGCCTTAGAGATAGAGGAAGGAGATGAGGGTCCTCTTGGAGCCTTAGAGATAGAGGAAGGAGATGAGGTTCCTCTAGGAGCCTTAGAGATAGAGGAAGGAGATGAGGTTCCTCTAGGAGCCTTAGAGATAGAGGAAGGAGATGAGGTTCCTCTAGGAGCCTTAGAGATAGAGGAAGGAGATGAGGTTCCTCTAGGAGCCTTAGAGATAGAGGAAGGAGATGAGGTTCCTCTAGGAGCCTTAGAGATAGAGGAAGGAGATGAGGTTCCTCTAGGAGCCTTAGAGATAGAGGAAGGAGATGAGGTTCCTCTAGGAGCCTTAGAGATAGAGGAAGGAGATGAGGGTCCTCTAGGAGCCTTAGAGATAGAGGAAGGAGATGAGGTTCCTCTAGGAGCCTTAGAGATAGAGGAAGGAGATCAGAATCAGAATCAGAATCAGAAACAGTTTTATTGCCAGGAATGTTTACACAAACGAGGAATTTTTTTTGGTGGAAGGTGCAACATTTGGACATGACAAACAAACAACAATCAACACGACAGAAAGACAACAAGTAATGTGAAAGTGTTTGGGTGTGTGCTTCAAGTGGTGTGTTTTAGTTAAAAGTGTATGTTACGCGTGGCGTGTGTTTAAGTTAAAGTGCATGCAAATAAAGTGGCATGTGTGTGGAGGCCTCAAGTTAAAGTGCATGTTAAAGTGACGTGTGTGGAGGAGGGAAGAAGAAGGAGGAGGAGGAGGGAGGAAGAGGGAGGAGGAGGAAGAGGAGGGAGGAGAGAGGTGGAAGAAGAGGTGGTAGTCCTGGGGGTGACAGTCAGTCAGTCCGGGTTCCATTCATGAGCCCGACTGCCGACAGGAAAAACTTTGGTGTGGCGGGTGGTCTTGGTCATGATAGACGCAGCCTCCTCCCGAGGGAGGGACTCGAACAGGAGTGTCCAGGGTGGGAGGGTCAGCGACAATGTTTCTGGCCCTTCAGTGACCTGGAAGTGAACAGGACCTGGAGGAAGGCAGATTGCAGCCGATAACCCTCTCGGCCCGGCGGATGATGCTCTGCAGCCTGCGCTTGTCTTTGGCTGTGGCTGCAGGGTGCCAGACGGTGATGGAGGAGCAGATGATGGACTCAACGATGGCCGTGAACTGTACCATCATCTTCCTGGCAGGTTGAATTTCCTCAGCTGCCCCAGGAGGAAGAACATCCTCTGCTGGGCCTTCTTGGAGATGGAGCCAATGTTCAGCTCCCACTTGAGGTCCTGGGGGATGATGGAGCCCAGGAGGTGTAGGACTCCACAGCGCGCCAGAGTCACACAGGAAGGAGAGGCGGGTGGGCTGCATTCTCCTGAAATCACAACCATCTCCACTGTCTTTAGGCGTTGAGCTCCAGGTTGTTCTGGCTGCACCAGGTCACCAGGTGGTCAGTCTCCCACCTGTGGCGGTCTCGTCCCCACCAGAGATGAGCCCAATGAGGGTGGTGTCATCCATGAACTTTAGGAGCTTGCGGACTGGTGACTGGAGGTGCAGCTGTTGGGGGAGAACAGCAGAGGAAAGAACACAGCCTTGGGGAACCGTGCTGGTGGTCGGGAGCCTGAGACGTGTTTCCCCAGCCTCACGTGCTGCTTCCTGTCGGTCAGGAAGTCTGTGATCCACCTGCAGGTGGAGTCGGGTGCGCAGCTGGGAGAGCTTGTCCTGCAGCAGGGACGGATGATGGTATTGAAAGCAGAGCTGAAGTCCACAAACAGGATCCTGGCGTCGGTTCCTGGGGAGTCCAGATGCTGGAGGATGTAGTGAAGGGCCATGTTGACTGCATCGTCTGCAGACCTGTTGGCTCTGTAGGCGAACTGCAGGGGGTCCAGGAGGGTCGATGATGGTCTTGAGGTGTGACAGGAAGCGTTCAAGGACTTCATGACCACAGAGGTCAGGCGACGGGCGACTGTAGTCATTGAGTCCTGTGATCTTGGGTTTTGGGGAGGTGTTGAAGGAGACAGCTGGTCTGACACAGTGCTTCAGGGTGGAGGGGAGTGAACAGCCTGTTGGATGATGGTCTGTGGCTTGATGGCTGAGGGCAGATGATGTCTCAGGCGGCTGTAGAACTCATTGCATTGTTCAGCTGCCAGAAGCACATTGTTCATGGAGTGGGGTGATTTGGGCCTGTAGTTGAGGGTCCTCTAGGAGCCTTGGAGATAGAGGAAGGAGATGAGGTTCCTCTAGGAGCCTTAGAGATAGAGGAAGGAGATGAGGTTCCTCTAGGAGCCTTAGAGATAGAGGAAGGAGATGAGGTTCCTCTAGGAGCCTTAGAGATAGAGTAAGGAGATGAGGTTCCTCTAGGAGCCTTAGAGATAGAGGAAGGAGATGAGGTTCCTGTAGGAGCCTTAGAGATAGAGGAAGGAGATGAGGTTCCTCTAGGAGCCTTAGAGATAGAGTAAGGAGATGAGGTTCCTCTAGGAGCCTTAGAGATAGAGGAAGGAGATGAGGTTCCTCTAGGAGCCTTAGAGATAGAGTAAGGAGATGAGGTTCCTCTAGGAGCCTTAGAGATAGAGGAAGGAGATGAGGTTCCTCTAGGAGCCTTAGAGATAGAGTAAGGAGATGAGGTTCCTCTAGGAGCCTTAGAGATAGAGGAAGGAGATGAGGTTCCTCTAGGAGCCTTAGAGATAGAGTAAGGAGATGAGGTTCCTCTAGGAGCCTTAGAGATAGAGGAAGGAGATGAGGTTCCTCTAGGAGCCTTAGAGATAGAGTAAGGAGATGAGGTTCCTCTAGTGGCCTTAGAGATAGAGGAAGGAGATGAGGTTCCTCTAGGAGCCTTAGAGATAGAGGAAGGAGATGAGGTTCCTCTAGGAGCCTTAGAGATAGAGTAAGGAGATGAGGTTCCTCTAGGAGCCTTAGAGATAGAGTAAGGAGATGAGGTTCCTCTAGGAGCCTTAGAGATAGAGTAAGGAGATGAGGTTCCTCTAGGAGCCTTAGAGATAGAGGAAGGAGATGAGGTTCCTGTAGGAGCCTTAGAGATAGAGGAAGGAGATGAGGTTCCTCTAGGAGCCTTAGAGATAGAGTAAGGAGATGAGGTTCCTCTAGGAGCCTTAGAGATAGAGGAAGGAGATGAGGTTCCTCTAGGAGCCTTAGAGATAGAGTAAGGAGATGAGGTTCCTCTAGGAGCCTTAGAGATAGAGGAAGGAGATGAGGTTCCTCTAGGAGCCTTAGAGATAGAGTAAGGAGATGAGGTTCCTCTAGGAGCCTTAGAGATAGAGGAAGGAGATGAGGTTCCTCTAGGAGCCTTAGAGATAGAGTAAGGAGATGAGGTTCCTCTAGGAGCCTTAGAGATAGAGTAAGGAGATGAGGTTCCTCTAGGAGCCTTAGAGATAGAGTAAGGAGATGAGGTTCCACTAGGAGCCTTAGAGATAGAGGAAGGAGATGAGGGTCCTCTAGGAGCCTTAGAGATAGAGTAAGGAGATGAGGTTCCTCTAGGAGCCTTAGAGATAGAGTAAGGAGATGAGGTTCCTCTAGGAGCCTTAGAGATAGAGTAAGGAGATGAGGTTCCTCTAGGAGCCTTAGAGATAGAGGAAGGAGATGAGGTTCCTCTAGGAGCCTTAGAGATAGAGGAAGGAGATGAGGTTCCTCTAGGAGCCTTAGAGATAGAGTAAGGAGATGAGGTTCCTCTAGGAGCCTTAGAGATAGAGGAAGGAGATGAGGTTCCTCTAGGAGCCTTAGAGATAGAGGAAGGAGATGAGGTTCCTCTGTAGGAGCCTTAGAGATAGAGTAAGGAGATGAGGTTCCTCTAGGAGCCTTAGAGATAGAGGAAGGAGATGAGGTTCCTCTAGGAGCCTTAGAGATAGAGGAAGGAGATGAGGTTCCTCTGTAGGAGCCTTAGAGATAGAGTAAGGAGATGAGGGTCCTCTAGGAGCCTTAGAGATAGAGTAAGGAGATGAGGTTCCTCTAGGAGCCTTAGAGATAGAGGAAGGAGATGAGGTTCCTCTAGGAGCCTTAGAGATAGAGTAAGGAGATGAGGTTCCTCTGTAGGAGCCTTAGAGATAGAGTAAGGAGATGAGGTTCCTCTAGGAGCCTTAGAGATAGAGGAAGGAGATGAGGTTCCTCTAGGAGCCTTAGAGATAGAGTAAGGAGATGAGGTTCCTCTAGGAGCCTTAGAGATAGAGTAAGGAGATGAGGTTCCTCTAGGAGCCTTAGAGATAGAGGAAGGAGATGAGCTCTATATGGAGGAGTGATGTGAAGCTCTATATGGAGTAGTGATGTGAAGCTCTATGTGGAGGAGGAGTGATGTGAAGCTCTATATGGAGGAGGAGTGATGTGAAGCTCTATGTGGAGGAGGAGTGATGTGAAGCTCTATGTGGAGGAGGAGTGATGTGAAGCTCTATGTGGAGGAGGAGTGATGTGAAGCTCTATGTGGTCTATCAGCCTCCCAGGAGATGTCCTAACAGACTCCTGGGTCAGAGGAATGTAACACAGGTGCAGCAGAGGAGGAGGTCAGAGGAGGTGCAACACGGCCACCTGCAGCACGATGAGGGCGATGTAGAAGCGGTACCCGGGCCCCACGTACAGAACCGTCTTCAGCTGGGCGATGTCCAGCATGCTCTGAGCCGCCGTCTTCTTCGTGACGTAGTGATTCATGTTGATGGGCCGGCGCACCTTTCCAGAGGGGGCGGCCTGTGCCTGAGAGGACATGAGAGGGTCAGTGGCTGGTGCTCTCTCAGAGGGCGGAGCCTCAGACACGTGTCCACCCAGAGGGGCTCACAGTGTGTGACCACCAGCTCTGTACTCAGGAGAGAGAGGGGGGGAGACGCCTCTAGAAACCCTGGAGGGAGAGTGAACTCCAGAGTCAGCGGCCCGGTGCTCTGTTGTTCTGTTGGTTCCGACCCGGTTCTCAGCGATGTGCCGCAGCCTGGAGCGTGAGTCACGCAGCCTTCGCCCATCCGAGTAAGACACTCAATCTCGTATCTCCTATGAATACAATGTATTTTACAACGTAGACAACGGTCTCGGCCCTGATGCCTTCGTGGCCCTCCGTGCGGTGGCCTTGTTGTTGAGAGTAAACACGACTGGAAAGACAATAGAACGGGACAGAACACCAAAAAGGAACTAGAACAGAACCGGAAGAAGGACAGACGGTGGACACAGAGCAGAAGAGGGGCGGCGGCTCACCTCCACGGCTCCGGCTCCCCGCAGAGGGACGGCCTGCACGCGCTTCTTTGGCTCCATGCTCCTCTCCTCGGTGCTGAAGGTCCTCTTGACGAGGTCCTGCTCTCTGTGGTCTCTGGTCTCTGTGGTCTCTGTGGTCTCTGTGGTCTCTGTGCTCTCTGTGGTCTCTGGTCTCTGTGGTCTCTGTGCTCTCTGTGCTCTCTGTGGTCTCTGTGGTCTCTGTGGTCTCTGTGGTCTCTGTGGTCTCTGTGCTCTCTGTGGTCTCTGTGGTCTGTGGTCTCTGTGCTCTCTGTGCTCTGTGGTCTCTGGTCTCTGTGCTCTCTGTGGTCTCTGTGGTCTCTGTGCTCTGTGGTCTCTGTGGTCTGTGGTCTCTGTGCTCTCTGTGCCTGTGGTCCTGGTCCTGTGCTCTCTGTGGTCTCTGTGGTCTCTGTGCCTGTGGTCTGTGGTCCTGTGGTCTGTGGTCCTGTGCCTCTGTGCTCTGTGGTCCTGGTCCTGTGCTCTCTGTGGTCCTGTGCTCTCTGTGGTCCTGGTCCTGTGGTCCTGTGGTCTGTGGTCCTGTGGTCTGTGGTCCTGTGCCTCTGTGCTCTGTGGTCCTGGTCCTGTGGTCCTGTGGTCCTGTGGTCTCTGTGCTCTCTGTGGTCCTGTGGTCCTGCCTCTGTGCCTCTGTGCCTCTGTGGTCCTGTGGTCTCTGTGGTCCTGTGGTCTGTGGTCTCTGTGCCTCTGTGCTCTGTGGTCTCTGGTCTCTGTGCTCTCTGTGGTCTCTGTGGTCTCTGTGCTCTGTGGTCTCTGGTCTCTGTGGTCTGTGGTCTCTGTGCTCTCTGTGCTCTGTGGTCTCTGCTCTCTGTGGTCTCTGTGCTCTCTGTGGTATGTGGTCTCTGTGCTCTGTGGTCTCTGGTCTCTGTGGTCTCTGTGGTCTGTGGTCTCTGTGCTCTCTGTGGTCTCTGTGCTCTCTGTGGTATCTGTGCTCTCTGTGGTCTGTGGTCTCTGTGGTCTGTGGTCTCTGTGCTCTGTGGTCTCTGGTCTCTGTGGTCTCTGTGCTCTCTGTGGTCTCTGTGCTCTCTGTGGTCTCTGTGCTCTCTGTGGTCTCTGTGCTCTCTGTGGTCTGTGGTCTCTGTGGTCTGTGGTCTCTGTGCTCTGTGGTCTCTGGTCTCTGTGGTCTCTGTGCTCTCTGTGGTCTCTGTGCTCTCTGTGGTCTCTGTGCTCTCTGTGGTCTCTGTGCTCTCTGTGGTCTCTGTCATAATCTGTTACGTATGTTCACAAGGAACACAAATGTCTACGACCACAACACGCGGCTGCGTGGTGGCATTCATATAAATAAACATACAGTTCACATTGTAT
This sequence comes from Pseudoliparis swirei, assembly GCF_029220125.1. Classification (NCBI taxonomy): domain Eukaryota; kingdom Metazoa; phylum Chordata; class Actinopteri; order Perciformes; family Liparidae; genus Pseudoliparis; species Pseudoliparis swirei. Next base: position 306,734 of record NC_079396.1, on the reverse strand, counting down.
TTAAAAGCTTCATCTGTCGAGGTCCAAAGCTCTGGAGACAAATTCCGGACGAGGTCAAGTCAGCATCCAGCATCAAGGCATTTGGTTCTCGCCTTAAACGCCATCTCACTTCTTTTTGAAAGTTTTTAATATTGATATACAGCCTGGCGGCACAGTACAATAGAGGAAAAATATTTAAAATGAAATGTATATACATAATTTGATGTTCGTGATATTATTAGTTGGAATGCTTCAGCAGTCCAACTCTTGTTCTTGTCTTCTTTAATAAACTTCTTTTTATTATTCTATTTCTTCCGTACCTTTTTTGTCCCTTTTCAACTCCTTCATATATTCAGCTATTTCAACAATTCAAATATTAAAAAATTCAGCTTCTTCAGGATTAGATTGGAATGACTTTTCATATTTCAAATGTTTCAAATGTTTGTATATTTAAATACTTTTATGCTATTTTTAATTCATCAGTTCCTATGTAGAAAATATTCAACTTTAAAAAGCTTACAGTATTTTCATATTTTCAGCAAATTCAGCTATTTAATTTTTCTTATGTTCAGATAGCCTTCAGCTATTATTGTACATTTTCAAATATTTTTTATCTCTTCACATTTTCAAATTATTAATTTTTTTATGGAATAAATAATGAATGGGATCCAATGGGGGAAATCTTCAAATCCGCTTCAACTTGTTCAACTTTAAAAGCTTACAATATCGGCATACATTCAGCTAAAGAAACAATTCCACCTTTAGCATGTTGACAGAAGTGTTAGCTATAACTTTATAATTCATCTTCTTTTGATAGCTCTTATAGTTATTTAATTGTTACCATTTTAGTTTTATGTGTTTTTCCGCTCCTCCTGGACTTTACAATGGGTGTGTGTGTGGGACCTTAGAGCTGTGACGTCATCGCTAGAGGGGACAGCTGCGTCAGGATCAAGCGGAAATTATTTTTGTAAATCGTCACTACGGCCATAATTATTACTCTTTAGGCATAATTTTTGGATAAAGTAGTAGGGAATCTTATGCTTGTCGTAGACATGTGACTATGGAATCCAACAGTTTCCCAGATTTTTCTAGAGAAGCCTTAAAGAGGGAGGAAGTCCACCTTTCTGCTCAGTCATCTCCATTGTAATTCTGAGCACCTTTCAACTTTTTTGAAGCAAACAGGAACATTTTCTGAACTGCGATTAAACTCTCATTTCTTAACCTAAAAAATATTTAAGGACATGTAAACGTTCACAAAAGCCTTGAGCATCTCCTAATGCAGACTTCTTTAGGATCGGAGTTATAGTTCTCTGTCAAATCCAAATGTTCTGACAGGTTGCTTCATCAGATTTTGACCTGTCTGTCTCTCACTAACACAGGTGTTTCACGTTAGGCTAATCAGTGGCGGATCTCACACACAGTCTTGTTTATCATACATTATGAACCACTAAACAGACCAAAGGTTTGTGCGCGTGGCCACCTGTGCGCGCGCGTGTGTCTTTAAATGGAGAGATAGAGGAGAACCAGCATTTGAGTTTCTCAGGTCTCATTTAACCCACAAACATAACAAACATATCGGCGCGTTCGCCTCAATCTTTCCTCTCTATTGATTCTACCATTTTGGTGATTTGATCATGTTTTTTTTTACAGGGTTTAACAAATGCTTTTGTAGAAAATCCACTCAGTTTTTAGATCGTATATCCTTCACCCTGGTTTCTCCCTCTCTTTCTTTATTTATCTTTCTCCTTCTGACTCTCAATTTCTTTCTCTCTCTTGATCTCACGTCTGACTTTCCCCCCTCTCTCTTATTTCTTGGATTGTGATTCATATCTTTTTTAATATTTAGAAGATAAAGTTTTGCTTATCTTTTTCAGTTATACATTTCCACCCAATATGTTTGTGCTTCATTATTTTCAGCAGGAAGTTTCCCTTTTTGATATGTTCAGATGTTTAAGCTATTTTCAGCATATTTCAGCTGTTGGCAGCTATTTTCAGCTATGTTCAGCTTTAAAAAAAAAATATTTCAGCTAATTTCAGACATTTTCAGTTATTAATTTCATATTTCAGCTATGTTCAGACATTTTCAGTTATTCATTTCATATTTCAGCTATTTTCAGACATTTTCAGTTATTCATTTCATATTTCAGCTATTTTCAGACATTTGCAGTTATTCATTTCATATTTCAGCTATTTTCAGATATTTCCAGACATTTTCACTTTTTCATTTCATATGTCAGCTATTTTCAGATATTTTCACTTATTTATTTCAGATATTTCCAGACATTTTCACTTATTAATTTCATATTTCAGCTATTTTCAGCTTTTTTCAAACATTTTCAGCAATTTTGTTTTTATTTTTCAGCTTCAAGCTTTAAAATGTTAGCATTCCAACGCATTTTCAGAAGGAAATGCTCTTTCTAGTTTTTATTTATTTTTTCTAAGTTATCAGTGGTTCACATTTGTCTTTTATTAATATTTTTACTATGACTTTCTTTTGGTTTTCTTTTCTTTTTCCTATTCTGTGCTCTGTGGTCTCTGTGGTCTCTGTGCTCTCTGTGGTCTGTGGTCTCTGTCCTCTGTGCTCTCTGTGGTCTGTGGTCTCTGTCCTATGTGGTCTGTGGTCTCTGTGGTCTCTGTCCTATGTGGTCTGTGGTCTCTGTCCTATGTGGTCTGTGGTCTCTGTGGTCTGTGGTCTCTGTCCTCTGTGGTCTCTGTGGTCTCTGTGCTCTGTGGTCTCTGTGGTCTGTGGTCTCTGTCCTATGTGGTCTGTGGTCTCTGTGGTCTCTGTCCTCTGTGGTCTCTGTGGTCTGTGGTCTCTGTGGTCTCTGTCCTATGTGGTCTGTGGTCTCTGTCGTCTGTGGTCTCTGTGGTCTCTGTGCTCTGTGGTCTCTGTCCTATGTGGTCTGTGGTCTCTGTCGTCTGTGGTCTCTGTGGTCTCTGTCCTATGTGGTCTGTGGTCTCTGTGCTCTCTGTGGTCTGTGGTCTCTGTGCTCTGTGGTCTCTGTGGTCTCTGTCCTATGTGGTCTGTGGTCTCTGTGGTCTCTGTCCTCTCTGTGGTCTCTGTCCTATGTGGTCTGTGGTCTCTGTGGTCTGTGGTCTCTGTCCTCTGTGGTCTCTGTCCTCTGTGGTCTCTGTGCTCTCTGTGGTCTCTGTGGTCTCTGTCCTATGTGGTCTCTGTGGTCTGTGGTCTCTGTCCTCTGTGGTCTCTGTGGTCTCTGTGCTCTCTGTGGTCTCTGTCCTCTGTGGTCTCTGTCCTCTGTGGTCTCTGTGGTCTCTGTCCTATGTGGTCTCTGTGGTCTCTGTGGTCTCTGTCCTATGTGGTCTGTGGTCTCTGTGGTCTGTGGTCTCTGTCCTCTGTGGTCTCTGTGGTCTGTGGTCTCTGTTCTCTCTGTGGTCTGTGGTCTCTGTCCTCTGTGGTCTCTGTCCTCTGTGGTCTCTGTGGTCTCTGTGGTCTCTGTCCTATGTGGTCTGTGGTCTCTGGTCTCTGTCCTCTGTGGTCTCTGTGGTCTCTGTGCTCTCTGTGGTCTGTGGTCTCTGTCCCCTGTGGTCTCTGTCCTCTGTGGTCTCTGTCCTCTGTGGTCTCTGTGGTCTCTGTCCTATGTGGTCTGTGGTCTCTGGTCTCTGTCCTCTGTGGTCTCTGTCCTCTGTGTTCGTTGCCGGTGTTCTGAGTGAGCTCGTGTTCCCCAGACAAGACAAACCAGTTGGGCAACATGAGTGAGGCCCCTCCCACTGCGTCTCTCTTCAGTTGAACTTACACTTAACTTCTCACAGAACTACTAAAGATAAGTAATGATAGTTATAAATAATAACTTTATGTTTGTAGGGTTTCCGTTTCTCCCCAGAATACAAAGGTTTATATTTCTATAAACACATTATAATATCAAGGTTGTTATCAATGTTTCAACGTTTCAGAAGCAATCGCTTCTTTAGATTATTTCATGGTGATTTTCAACCATGACAGAGAGACGTAAGTAGTTACAATCATTATTAAGACTTCACTAATTTATTAATATATTGTTATTAATACTTTTAATCATCTTCATAATCATTGAGTATTATTATCTTTTTTTATGTTCCTGTTTTCCTTGACTTATTTCTTGTTTATATGATTTTATTTTTAGAAGCATTCCGGGTCAGTAGGTGGCAGTAATGTGCCCAAAGCGGTCGGCCAACCACCAATAGATAACAAGGGAAGAAGCGTCATAGAAGAAGAAGAAGAACCGGAACCGGAAGCAGATTGGCTAATGGCGGGTGCTTTGAAAGAAAAACAACTTGTTCGACATGTTTATGCTGCTTTACAGGTAAGAACAGCATAAAGTAATGAGAAGATATTTTAGTATATGATATTATATATTGGATTAGATATCGTCATACTTACATCCTTACGTTACAATGATATGTTCTGATATACGTCACAGATCTGGTCCACTTGGAGGCCGATCAGAAGAAGACGTTGGTGCTCGTCGCTCACGCTGAGGACTTGGTGGATTAACGAGTTGTTACGTTGTGGGTTAACCCTCTGCTGAGGCGAATCGGGATGAATGTCGTGTATCGTCAAAGAGCAGGTTTCACTCGCTCATCAGGTGCCGTTGTGTGTGCAGGCGGCGTGCTGCCCCCTGGTGGACGGGCTGTACCTGCAGGACGCCGACAGCCAGCTGCAGCTGCTGTGCGCGCGCTCCCAGCACCGCACCGACATCCTGGCGTGGATCTGCAGCAGGTAGGCGACCTGTAAGAGAGCACACACCCAGCCCTGGGCCACCTGTGACGCAGCACCCTCCACCTGCCCCTCACAGCATCGACCCACACTTTGCCACCTCCAAGGCGACGGGGGGGAGATCCAGTGGCCCGGATGTGTTGACTCGAGGTAACGCGGCGTCAGCGCAGCTTCATGTGTATTGATGGACACGCCCACTCACGCCGCTCTGCTCTCTTCTGCTCTGGTCTCCTCTGGTCTCTTCTGGTCTCTTCTGCTCTGGTCTCTCCTGCTCTGGTCTCCTCTGGTCTCCTCTGGTCTCCTCTGCTCTGGTCTCTCCTGCTCTGGTCTCTTCTGCTCTCTGCTCTGGTCTGCTCTGGTCTCCTCTGGTCTCCTCTGCTCTGCTCTCCTCTGCTCTGCTCTCCTCTGCTCTGGTCTCCTCTGCTCTGGTCTCCTCTGCTCTGGTCCAAACAGAAATGGCGGTGCTTGGACAGGAGCTGATGCTGTGCAGAGCAGACGACCTGGACCTGATCCGGGTGAGAGGACGCAGCAAGCTGGAGTTCATGGAACAGAAGTCATGGAATGTCTTGTGTTGAATGACCCTAACCCAGGGTTAACCAAGCCAGGGTTAACTCACCCCTAACCCAGGGTTAACCAAGCCAGGGTTAACCAAGCCAGGGTTAACTAACCCCTAACCCAGGGTTAACCAAGCCAGGGTTAACTCACCCCTAACCCAGGGTTAACCAAGCCAGGGTTAACCAAGCCAGGGTTAACTCACCCCTAACCCAGGGTTAACCAAGCCAGGGTTAACCAAGCCAGGGTTAACTAACCCCTAACCCAGGGTTAACCAAGCCAGGGTTAACTCACCCCTAACCCAGGGTTAACCAAGCCAGGGTTAACCAAGCCAGGGTTAACTAACCCCTAACCCAGGGTTAACCAAGCCAGGGTTAACTAACCCCTAACCCAGGGTTAACCAAGCCAGGGTTAACTCACCCCTAACCTAGGGTTAACCAAGCCAGGGTTAACTCACCCTAACCCAGGGTGAACAGAACCCTCCTTTAGTTCTGCATCATGAGTCCAGCTCTCTTCCAGGGGGGAGCGAGTCCCCGCCGGCAGCTCGGCTTCCTGCTGCAGCTTCTGGCTTCAGTGCCTGGCGGACAGACGTCTGCTGGGAAGATCCTGGACCAGCAGAAGATCCTGGACCAGGAGAAGATCCTAAATGAGCTCTTTGCTGAGAAGAACCTGGCGCTGCTCAGCCAGATGCTCGGGCCCTCCCTGGAGCCGTGGCCTGCAGACGTCCAGTATGAAGCTCTGTGTCTGTCTGTCTGTTTGTCTGTCCACCTGTCTGCTGTCTGTCTGTCTACCTGTCTGTCTGTCTGTCTGTCTGTCTACCTGTCTGCTGTCTGTCTGTCCACCTGTCTGTTGTCTGTCTGTCCACCTGTCTGTCTGTCCACCTGTCTGCTGTCTGTCTACCTGTCTGCTGTCTGTCTGTCTACCTACCTGTCTGCTATCTGTCTGTCCACCTGTCTGCTGTCTGTCTGCTGTCTGTCCACCTGTCTGCTGTCTGTCTGTGTCTGTCCAACTGTCTGCTGTCTACCTGTCTGCTGTCTGTCTGTCCACCTGTCTGTCTGTCCACCTGTCTGCTTGTCTGTCTGCTGTCTGTCTACCTGTCTGTCTGTCCACCTGTCTGCTGTCTGTCTGTCTACCTGTCCACCTGTCTGCTGTCCACCTGTCTGCTGTCTGTCTGTCCACCTGTCTGCTTGTCTGTCTGCTGTCTGTCTACCTGTCTGTCTGTCCACCTGTCTGCTGTCTGTCTGTCTACCTGTCCACCTGTCTGCTATCTGTCTGTCTACCTGTCTGTATGTCCACCTGTCTGCTGTCTACCTGTCTGTCTGTCCACCTGTCTGTCTCCAGATGAACGGATGCTGAGCCTCATCTAACAATAAATCCTCAACCTGCTTCAGCGAGCTGGTGCCAACCAACTAATATCATGACATCAGTGAGCCAATCGGCAGCGGGGGGGGCAGTGTAGTGGTTCCTGTGGATCACGAAGTCTCTGTGGCTCCTCCTCCACTCAGGGCTCCACGTCAGGGCAGGAAGTCGTCCCTGAAGCCGCGGAGAGAGGAGGCTGCGGGCGCCGGCGCCCTCCAGCTGGCGGGGGCGGAGCTGCAGCAGCTGCAGTCCCAGGTACGCCTCCAGTTCTGTGTTGTCGTGGTGATGATGATGATGATGATGATGATGATGATGTCGTGGTGATGATGATGATGCCATGATGATGTCGTGGTGATGATGGTGGTGGTGATGATGATGATGTCATGGTGGTGATGATGATGATGATGATGATGGTGGTGGTGATGATGATGATGTCATGGTGGTGGTGGTGATGATGATGAAGTCATGATGATGATGTTGTCATGGTGATGTCGTGGTCATGATGATGATGATGATGTTGTGGTGAGGATGATGATGATGTCGTGGTGATGATGTCGTGATGATGATGATGTCGTGGTGGTGATGATGATGATGTCGTGGTGATGTCATGATGATGATGTCGTGATGATGATGTGATGATGACGATGTCGTGGTCATGATGTCATGATGTGGTGGTGATGATGATGATGATGTCATGGTGGTGGTGATGATGATGATGATGTTGTCATGGTGATGTCGTGGTCATGATGATGATGAAGTCATGATGATGGTGATGTTGTGGTGAGGATGATGTCATGGTGCAGGGTTTTTCCTGGGTCAAAATGGGTCTTCGGTGCTCCCAACATTTTTTTGGCACCATCTGTTCATGCACGTCGGGCTGTTGAGTGAGTGATCAGCAGCTGGCCGCTCTGTCAAGTCGCGCACCTCACAGTTGCGTATTGATCGGACAAGAAGACACGCTTATCAACTCCAGTGTTTCCCCTACCAATAGAACAGGGTCAAATCTGACCACCCGTCACCCTGTAATTTTCGTCTATAATAAGGAGTTGACCTAAGAGACTTATAGAGCAGCCTGATAATAAGGAGTTGACTTAAGAGACTTATAGAGCAGCCTGATAATAAGGAGTTGACCTAAGAGACTTATAGAGCAGCCTGATAATAAGGAGTTGACTTAAGAGACTTATAGAGCAGCCTGATAAGAAGGAGTTGACTTAAGAGACTTATAGAGCAGCCTGATAATAAGGAGTTGACCTAAGAGACTTATAGGGCAGCCTGATAATAAGGAGTTGACCTAAGAGACTTATAGAGCAGCCTGATAATAAGGAGTTGACCTAAGAGACTTATAGGGCAGCCTGATAATAAGGAGTTGACCTAAGAGACTTATAGAGCAGCCTGATAAGAAGGAGTTGACTTAAGAGACTTATAGAGCAGCCTCATAATAAGGAGTTGACTTAAGAGACTTATAGAGCAGCCTGATAATAAGGAGTTGACCTAAGAGACTTATAGAGCAGCCTGATAATAAGGAGTTGACTTAAGAGACTTATAGAGCAGCCTCATAATAAGGAGTTGACTTAAGAGACTTATAGAGCAGCCTGATAATAAGGAGTTGACCTAAGAGACTTATAGAGCAGCCTGATAATAAGGAGTTGACTTAAGAGACTAATAGAGCAGCCTGATAATAAGGAGTTGACTTAAGAGACTTATAGAGCAGCCTGATAATAAGGAGTTGACTTAAGAGACTAATAGAGCAGCCTGATAATAAGGAGTTGACTTAAGAGACTTATAGATCAGCCTGATAATAAGGAGTTGACCTAAGAGACTTATAGAGCAGCCTGATAATAAGGAGTTGACCTAAGACTTATAGAGCAGCCTGATAATAAGGAGTTGACTTAAGAGACTTATAGAGCAGCCTGATAATAAGGAGTTGCAGTAATCCAGTCTTGAAGTAACGAATGCGTGAACCAATTGTTCTGCATCTTTTTGAGACGTGCCTGATTGTTTAAACGTAGATGAAAGAATGCAGTCCTTGAGATGTTCTTCACGTGGATTAATGGACCCGATCAAAGAGAACAGAGGTTCTTTACATGGTGTTGGATGCTAGAGCAATGCCTCTACAGAAACCACATCACCAGATCATTGATCTCTCAGGTGTTCAGAGTAAAATTACTTCAGTTTTGTCTGAGTTTAACATCAAGAAGTTGCAGGTCATCCATGTTTTTATGTCTTTAAGACATGCTTGAATTTTACCGAGTTGGTTGCTCTCCTCTGGTCTTATCCATAGATATAGTTGAGTATCATCTGCATAGCAATGAAAGTTTATGGAGTGTTTCCTGATAATATTGCCCAGAGGAAGCATGTATAAGGTAAATAAAATTGGTCCAAGCACAGAACCTTGTGGAACTCCGTGATTAACGTTGGTGGTTATCGAGGCGTCATCGTTTACAAATACAAATTGTGATCGATCTGATAAATAGGATTTAAACCAACTTAGTGCCGTGCCTGAAATGCCAATCGACTGCTCCAGTCTCTGTAATAGGATGTCATGGTCAATGGTGTCGAATGCAGCACTAAGGTCTAACAAGACCAGGACAGAGATGAGTCCTCTATCAGCACTAAGGTCTAACTAGACCAGGACAGAGAGGAGTCCTCTATCAGCACTAAGGTCTAACAAGACCAGGACAGAGAGGAGTCCTCTATCAGGACTAAGGTCTAACTAGACCAGTACAGAGAGGAGTCCTCTATCAGCACTAAGGTCTAACTAGACCAGGACAGAGAGGAGTCCTCTATCAGCACTAAGGTCTAACTAGACCAGTACAGAGAGGAGTCCTCTATCAGCACTAAGGTCTAACTAGACCAGGACAGAGAGGAGTCCTCTATCAGCACTAAGGTCTAACAAGACCAGTACAGAGATGAGTCCTCTATCAGCACTAAGGTCTAACAAGACCAGGACAGAGAGGAGTCCTCTATCAGGACTAAGGTCTAACTAGACCAGTACAGAGAGGAGTCCTCTATCAGCACTAAGGTCTAACTAGACCAGGACAGAGAGGAGTCCTCTATCAGCACTAAGGTCTAACTAGACCAGTACAGAGAGGAGTCCTCTATCAGCACTAAGGTCTAACAAGACCAGTACAGAGAGGAGACCTCTATCAGGACTAAGGTCTAACTAGACCAGTACAGAGAGGAGTCCTCTATCAGCAATCAGGTCTAACTAGACCAGTATAGAGAGGAGTCCTCTATCAGCACTAAGGTCTAACTAGACCAGTACAGAGAGGAGTCCTGACCCTGTCATGTCTCGGTGGTGTTTTCTAAATCCTGACTGAAACTCCTCAAATAAACTCTTATGATGTAGAAAGTCACACAACTGATTTGCGACCACTTCCTCCAGGATCTTGGAGAGGAAAGGGAGGTTAGAGATCGGTCTGTAGTTAGCCAACACCTCTGGATCCAGAGCGGCTTCTTCAGGAGAGGTTTAATAACAGCCACTTTGAAGGAGTGTGGTACGTGGCCTGTTAGCAGAGACACATTGATCATATCTAATAGAGAGCCGCCAATTAAAGGCAAAACGTCTTTAAGCAGCCTCGTCGGGATGGGGTCCAAGAGACAGGTAGACGGGGTCCAAGAGACAGGTAGACGGGGTCCTAGAGACAGGTAGACGGGGTCCTAGAGACAGGTAGACGGGGTCTAGAGACAGGTAGATGGGGTCCTAGAGACAGGTAGACGGGGTCTAGAGACAGGTAGACGGGGTCCTAGAGACAGGTAGACGGGGTCCTAGAGACAGGTAGACGGGGTCTAGAGACAGGTAGACGGGGTCCTAGAGACAGGTAGATGGGGTCTAGAGACAGGTAGACGGGGTCTAGAGACAGGTAGACGGGGTCCTAGAGACAGGTAGACGGGGTCTAGAGACAGGTAGACGGGGTCCTAGAGACAGGTAGACGGGGTCTAGAGACAGGTAGACGGGTCCTAGAGACAGGTAGACGGGTCCTAGAGACAGGTAGACGGGGTCTAGAGACAGGTAGACGGGGTCCTAGAGACAGGTAGACGGGGTCCTAGAGACGGGTAGACGGGGTCTAGAGACAGGTAGACGGGGTCTAGAGACAGGTAGACGGGGTCCTAGAGACAGGTAGACGGGGTCTAGAGACAGGTAGACGGGTCCTAGAGACAGGTAGACGGGTCCTAGAGACAGGTAGACGGGGTCTAGAGACAGGTAGACGGGGTCCTAGAGACAGGTAGACGGGGTCCTAGAGACGGGTAGACGGGGTCCTAGAGACGGGTAGACGGGGTCTAGAGACAGGTAGACGTGTTCGAAGTAGAAACCGTTGAAGATAATTGGTCACGGTTGATGGAGAAATGCCATCTAAATATCCACCAGGGCATACAGCTTTTTCCAAGGCCATTCCACTTGAGGACAGATCACTGGTTAAGGGCAAGAGATTATTAATCTTGTCCCTAATAGTTCAAATCTTTTGATTAAAGAAGTTGATCAAGTCATTACCACTGAGGTCTATAGGAATACTGGGCTCCACAGAGCTGTGACTCTCTGTCAGCTACAGAGCTAAAGAGAAACCTGGGGTTGTTCTTCTTCTGGTCCTGATGAGTCATCGGCTGCTCTGGCTCTACGGAGGGCCTTCTGATAAGTGTGAAGACTATCTCGCCAAACTAAGCGGGATTCTTCGAGATTAGTTGAACGCCATATGCGTTCAAGCTTTCGTGACGTTTGCTTTAGTTTGCGGGTCTGAGGGTTATACCAGGGAGCAAACCTCCTCTTCCTCACTCTCTTCTTCTTCAGAGGGGCTATCGAGTCCAGTGTCATTCTCAGAGAGCCTGTGGCACGATCAACAAGATTATCCATCTGGACTAAAGTTAGACCAGGAGTCCTCTGTTATATGGAGACCTGGACTAAAGTTAGACCAGGAGTCCTCTGTTATATTGAGACCTGGACTAAAGTTAGCCCAGGAGTCCTCTGTTATATTGAGACCTGGACTAAAGTTAGACCAGGAGTCCTCTGTTATATTGAGACCTGGACTAAAGGTAGACCAGGAGTCCTCTGTTATATTGAGACCTGGACTAGAGTTAGACCAGGAGTCCTCTGTTATATGGAGACCTGGACTAAAGTTAGACCAGGAGTCCTCTGTTATATTGAGACCTGGACTAAAGGTAGACCAGGAGTCCTCTGTTATATTGAGACCTGGCCTAAAGGTAGACCAGGAGTCCTCTGTTATATTGAGACCTGGACTAAAGTTAGACCAGGAGTCCTCTGTTATATGGAGACCTGGACTAAAGTTAGACCAGGAGTCCTCTGTTATATTGAGACCTGGACTAAAGTTAGACCAGGAGTCCTCTGTTATATTGAGACCTGGACTAAAGGTAGACCAGGAGTCCTCTGTTATATTGAGACCTGGACTAAAGTTAGACCAGGAGTCCTCTGTTATATTGAGACCTGGACTAAAGGTAGACCAGGAGTCCTCTGTTATATTGAGACCTGGACTAAAGTTAGACCAGGAGTCCTCTGTTATATTGAGACCTGGACTAAAGGTAGACCAGGAGTCCTCTGTTATATTGAGACCTGGACTAAAGTTAGACCAGGAGTCCTCTGTTATATTGAGACCTGGACTAAAGGTAGACCAGGAGTCCTCTGTTATATTGAGACCTGGACTAAAGTTAGACCAGGAGTCCTCTGTTATATTGAGACCTGGACTAAAGGTAGACCAGGAGTCCTCTGTTATATTGAGACCTGGGCTAAAGGTAGACCAGGAGTCCTCTGTTATATTGAGACCTGGACTAAAGTTAGACCAGGAGTCCTCTGTTATATTGAGACCTGGACTAAAGGTAGACCAGGAGTCCTCTGTTATATTGAGACCTGGACTAAAGGTAGACCAGGAGTCCTCTGTTATATTGAGACCTGGACTAAAGGTAGACCAGGAGTCCTCTGTTATATTGAGACCTGGACTAAAGTTAGACCAGGAGTCCTCTGTTATATTGAGACCTGGACTAAAGGTAGACCAGGAGTCCTCTGTTATATTGAGACCTGGACTAAAGGTAGACCAGGAGTCCTCTGTTATATTGAGACGTGGTATTGAATCAAATGCAGAAGGAATCTCTTCTTTAAATGTAGCTCCATGTCAGTTAGACATCTGGTGTAGAACCTTTTGACTCACGGAGTACACTCCGGTAGTATAAACTAAAGTGATGAGGTTGTGGTCTGACAGAAGAGGATTCTGTGGGAAGACGTTCAAATGCTCAATGTCAACGCCATAAGTAAGAACAAGATCAAGCGTGTGGCCAAAGCTGTGAGTGGGTTTCTGTACTCTCTGACAGAAGCCAATCGAGTCCAACAAGGAGATGAATGCAGCACTAAGGCAATCATTATCAACATCCACATGGATATTAAAATCTCCAACAATAATAACTTTATCGGTTTTAAGAACCAAACTTGATATAAATTCTGAGAATTCAGATATAAACTCTGAATATGGACCTGGTGGCCGGTACAGAATCACAAATAGAATTGGCTGTAGTGTTTTCCAGGTTGGATGAGAGACTAAGAACAAGGCTTTCAAATGAGGTGTCGTGTAATTTAGGTTTAGGATTAATTAATAGTCAAAGATGGCTGCTACTCCACCTCCTCGAGGAATGTGAGTATTAATATGACTTGGAGGAGTCGATTCATTCAGGCAGACATATTCTTCATGGCTCAGCCAGGTTTCAGTTAGGCAACATAAATCAATGTGATTATCTGATATTAAATCATTTAGTAACACAGCTTTAGATGACAGAGATCGAATATTTAGGAGACCACATGTAATAGTCCTGCTTTGTTGCACTGCTGAAATAATGGTGTTAACTTTTATAAGGTTATTGTGTACGACTCCTCTTCTGCTTTCTTTAGATTAATTTAATTTAAGTTTAAGTGGCCGTGGGACAGACACAGTCTCTATGGAGCTCTGGGAGGGACTGGGTGAGAGGGGGGGAGGCCCCGGGGGAGGGATGTGCTATAGGGCAGGGGTCCCCAACCCCCGGGCCGCGGCCCGGTACCGGTCCGCGGTTTGGTTGGAACCGGGCCGCGGAAAAAAAGTGAATAAATAAAGTTTTTTCTTTTTAATCAGTCGGAAAAATATATTATTTTGAAAAAGGAGCGGATACCCGTGTGTACGTCTGAGCCGCGTTCAGGAGTCTTAAAGTTGTGGTTTATCGCTGCAGGCGAGTCTCACGCGCAGAACCCTCTGCTGGCGGCACAGTGACAAAGAATCTAAAACATATTCAACCTGCTCAATGAATTCTGTCACTTCAGGGAAATGACAACTGGTTTCAAGTTGGCCGATAAAGTCGCTGCTGTGTGGGCGAGTGAACAGCGGAACATTCTACATGTTTCAGACGTTGACCGGGTGGAAGAGGCTTTTCAAAGAGTTTGAGCGGTACTCCAACCACAAAAGACCCGACTGCAAAAGAATAGACCTGCAACCCATTTGTAAACAAACCCACCCGGTGAATCGAGCCGTCCGAGCTAGAAGAACATGTGTTGGAGATGCAAATGACGGTGGCCTTAAGGGACATTTCACACAACAACTCTGCCTGTTCTAATGACAGCGACCAGAACTCTGTGAGGAGCAGCGGACCAAACGTCTGTGTCGCCGTCTCCATTAGCGGCTCGTTGCAGGTCAACTAGCACGGCTCACACTCATTCGGCGTAATGAGGAGTTGTAGTTTTGGCACTTTATGCCCTTCGTATAATTGTATGACGTCATATTTATTACGTCATTTATATTGCCAGTCCGTGCAAATAATTTCTGACACGGAACCGGTCCGTGGCTCAAAAAGGGTGGGGACCGCTGCTCTAGGGGACACTGGGTGAGAGGGGGGGAGGCCCCGGGGGAGGGAGGTGCTATGGGGGACACTGGGTGAGCTCACTCCCCGTTAACAACTCTTCTCGGCTCCGATGCCGGCGCTCGCCTCGCTCAGCGGTGATGCGCACACAGGTGAGCACACCTCAGTGTTAAATTAAGCTCAGGGCACCAACATGGCTAGCGGCACTAGTCCCGCCCCCTGAAGCTGTAAACCTCGGGGAAACACTGAACTCCATTACTATTGGTCCAAACAGAACGAGGGTTCGGCTGGAGCCGACTTGAAACATCCTACGCCTTAGGCGTTCGGGAAAACGGCTTAGGCGAGCGCCCACATTTTCTCTATGCAGGAAAAACCCTGATGGTGATGTCGTGGTCATGATGATGATGATGATGATGATGAAGTCGTGGTGGTGGTGTCATGGTCAGTGATGTCGTGGTCATGATGATGATGAAGTCGTGGTGATGGTGTCATGGTCAGTGATGTCGTGGTCATGATGATGATGATGTCGTGATGGTGGTGTCATGGTCAGTGATGTCGTGGTCATGATGATGATGAAGTCGTGATGGTGGTGTCATGGTCAGTGATGTCGTGGTCATGATGATGATGAAGTCGTGGTGGTGGTGTCATGGTCAGTGATGTCGTGGTCATGATGATGATGATGATGAAGTCGTGGTGATGGTGTCATGGTCATTTTTTATTTAAATGGTTTATTTAATAAGGGACAGTGCACATTGATAAAAACATTGCAGTAAATGTGCCAGAGTTAGCCAAGAGGCTATTTTTCATCTGTAGTCCCAATGTTGCTGATGTTAAGAACAAACCTAAAAACATAAGATTGCAAATACAATCTACAGATAAAGCAAATAAAATAGGGGAGAACAATGTTAAAATGGACAGAATAAAAACATAATGTCAGAGATACAACATAAAAGCTTACAGACTAAATGTGACATACAACTGCAAACAGGTGAACGACAAGAGAAGACACACAGGTGGAGTAAACGACCGACCAGCAAGTCAAGACATACAGAGACCGGACAACAGACAGACAACAACTGACAGACAGACAAAATGAAAGTCCAACCTGGACAGATGGAGGAGGTAGTTACAGTCTAGTGCTGACAGAGCTGGGTAGTAATGAACCATTTCTTTGTTTCTGCTTTAAAAGAGTTGAATGATTGTAGCTCTCTGATAGATCCTGGAATGTAGTTCCAGTGAACTGCTGCTTGTACTGAGAAAGCAGCATGACTAAAAGCACTTTTCCTGAGAGGGACGATACAATCGCCTCTTGCTGCTCCTCTTGTGAGCCGATATCCAGTTCGTGTGGTGACAAATTGTTTGAGAGGAGGAGAGGTCAATCCATGTATGATTTTGTACATCAGACAGACGTGCACATATTTAATCAAGTTATCCCAACTAAGCAAGTTGTATTTTTTAGAATAGGACAGTGATGAGACAGAACTTTTTTATCAAGAGTTTTGAGTGTACGCTTGTATAATGACTGTAATGGTTTGAGCGTAGTGGCACTAGCATGTGACCAGGTTGTTAAACAGTAGGTGATATGGGAAATAACCATTGAATGCATGAATGTTTTAGCTGCCTCTGTTGACATGTAGTTGCGCGAGAATCGGAAATTGGATAGATTGAATTTTACCCGATTACAAACTTTTTTCACCTGTGATTTGAAAGACAGATTTGAATCAAAAAGTACTCCCAGGTACTTGTATTCAGATACAACCTTTAGCCTCTCCCAGATACAAAAACATCCGGTTCTACACTATCAGAGTTTCTTTTGGTAAAAAACATACACACAGTTTTGGATATATTGAGTTGTAAACAACATTGCGTTAACCAAGTAGTCACATTAGCCATGGATGTAGTGAGTTCTTTTGCTACATCTCCCAAATTGCTGCCATGCAGATAAATGACGGTGTCATCGGCATACATTTGAATATTGGAATGAGGACAAACTGATGGCAGATCATTAATATATAAGGAAAATAATAATGGGCCCAGGACAGATCCTTGTGGGACACCTGTGGACAAGCGGAGGGCAGCGGATTGATGTTTTTGAATTTGGACAGACTGTGACCTATTAAGCAAATATGATTCCATCCATTTAAGTGTACCTGAGGAGAAGTTGTAACTGTGCAATTTGGACAAAAGAATACTATGATTTACAGTGTCAAATGCCTTCTTGAGATCAAGATACACAGCTCCAACAACACCCCTTTGTCCAGTAGAAATTTTATTTTTCGGTAAAGAAACAGGTGGCGTCTCAGTGGAATAATTGGCTCTAAAGCCGAATTGCATTGGATGAAGGGCAAAGGGACTGTTTTTCAAATGGCAGATCATTTGCTCAGCTACCAACTTCTCTGCAACTTTTGATATTGTAGGCAGGATACTGATTGGTCTGTAATTAGAGGGAGAAAGGCGATCTCCTTCTTTAAATACTGGAATAACAGCAGCCGACTTCCAAACACTGGGAAACATGTTCTGAGAGATTGAGAGGTTGATGATATTGCTGATGGGATTTATTAGTGTTTTGGTAAGAGTTTTGAGCATAACGGCATCCATACCAAATGTATCTTTAGTTTTGGATGGTTTAAGAAAACTGATTATTCTTGTGACGACTGAGTGAGTGACACTTCTTATGATGAAAGTTGGCTCCAATGTATTTACTGTACAGACAGGTCTAATCTCAGGGGAGAAACATTTAGCAATGGTGGCAACAGAATCAATGAAATAGTGATTGAAAGCTTTTGCTATTTCAACTGGATTATTTGACAGTTTACCATTAATGTTAAGTTCTTGCAGCTTCCTTACTTTGTTGGGATGTCCCATTAGCTTGTGTAACTGATCCCAGACCATTTTAGTTTTACCTCTCGCTTTTTCTATTACAGTCATGAAGAAATCTGCCTTAGCCTTTCTTAATTTCATTACCACTCTGTTCCTTAGCATAGCAAAATGTTGTCTGTCATGGCTCGATTTATTTTTAATTGCAGTTTTTAAGGCAGAATCTCGCTCTTTCATTATTTTTAAGATATCATCATTCATCCAAGGAACAGAGTGTTTGATATGTTTGTGCCTAAATTTGCAACTGAAATCCTTCATAGTGTTCTCCAACTTATCTGAGAATGTTTTACTGTCTTCCTCGATGTCTATTCCCAACAGTAGATCATCCCAATCAATAAGTTGAAGAGTATGATGAAAGATATCTAGATTTCTTTTGGGAATTCTAAAGGATTCATCCTCCTGACCAAAGGCCTAAACCGCTTGCTGGTTAGTTTCCTGGCTACCAGAGTTAGATTGTGGTCAGAAAGTCCAGTTACCATGTTGAGAGTTTTAGAACTCTATCAGGCCTATTACTAAATATTAAATCAATTTGGGTCCTGGAAGAATTGGTTAGTCTTGTGGGCCCACTGACCATCTGTACAAGGTCAAAGTCATCAGTTATCCGCTTAAGATTCTTTCTAGATGATTTTTCCTCCCAGTTTATGTTAAAATCACCCATAATAATGACCTCTTTACTGAAATTACATTCTTTTAAAAGTTTCTCAAATTCTCATAGAAACTGTTTTTGGAAGAGGGAGGTCGATAAATTACAATAAGCGTAAAAGACATTTGTGGTGATAAAATTATATGAAGACCTATACATTCCAAGTCTTTACAGACAGACCACTGGATTTCATTACACTGGATATGATCTCACATAGATCATGACACCACCACCCTTAGATCCTACCCTATCTCTCCTGTAAATGTTGAAACCTGGCACGGTTATTGCTGCTGATGGAGCATTTTATGGAGCCAGGTCTCAGATAGACAAAGAAAGTCTAAATTGGAATCAAGCAAAGATGATGGACTTGATCACTTTTAGATTGAATACTTTATGTTTAGATGCCCACCTAGGAGACCTTTTGGCTTAACTCTAGGATCCCACACTGTTCTTGAATGATTGACAGTTCGGAAGACAGCCCACTTCCTGTTCTTGAGATCGGGATTTAGCAGTTTCTTGTTTATTTTGGTTAATCGCTCCAATTCCACGCTGACTACCTGAGCAGAAGTCATCGTTAGTCGGGCAAGCCGTGGCTCAGCCAGTGCAGTGGCCGCCTGCTTATCGGAGATGTCGAACCGCACGGATCCGCCGTCACGTTAGCCTCCAGGCTCGGCTCCAGCGCTAGTAGTCCCCCCAAGGCATCATGATGATGATGATGAAGTCGTGGTGATGGTGTCATGGTCAGTGATGTCGTGGTCATGATGATGATGAAGTCGTGGTGGTGTCATGGTCAGTGATGTCGTGGTCATGATGATGATGAAGTCGTGGTGATGGTGTCATGGTCAGTGATGTCATGGTCATGATGATGATGAAGTCGTCGTGGTGGTGTCATGGTCAGTGATGTCGTGGTCATGATGATGATGAAGTCGTGGTGGTGGTGTCATGGTCAGTGATGTCATGGTCATGATGATGATGAAGTCGTGGTGGTGGTGTCATGGTCAGTGATGTCATGGTCATGATGATGATGAAGTCGTGGTGGTGGTGTCATGGTCAGTGATGTCATGGTCATGATGATGATGATGATGAAGTCGTGGTGATGGTGTCATGGTCAGTGATGTCGTGGTCATGATGATGATGAAGTCGTGGTGGTGGTGTCATGGTCAGTGATGTCGTGGTCATGATGATGATGAAGTCGTGGTGATGGTGTCATGGTCAGTGATGTCATGGTCATGATGATGATGAAGTCGTGGTGGTGGTGTCATGGTCAGTGATGTCATGGTCATGATGATGATGAAGTCGTGGTGGTGGTGTCATGGTCAGTGATGTCATGGTCATGATGATGATGAAGTCGTGGTGATGGTGTCATGGTCAGTGATGTCATGGTCATGATGATGATGAAGTCGTGGTGGTGTCATGGTCAGTGATGTCATGGTCATGATGATGATGATGAAGTCGTGGTGATGGTGTCATGGTCAGTGATGTCGTGGTCATGATGATGATGAAGTCGTGGTGGTGGTGTCATGGTCAGTGATGTCATGGTCATGATGATGATGAAGTCGTGGTGGTGGTGTCATGGTCAGTGATGTCGTGGTCATGATGATGATGAAGTCGTGGTGGTGGTGTCATGGTCAGTGATGTCATGGTCATGATGATGATGATGAAGTCGTGGTGGTGGTGTCATGGTCAGTGATGTCATGGTCATGATGATGATGATGAAGTCGTGGTGATGGTGTCATGGTCAGTGATGTCATGGTCATGATGATGATGATGAAGTCGTGGTGGTGGTGTCATGGTCAGTGATGTCGTGGTCATGATGATGATGAAGTCGTGGTGGTGGTGTCATGGTCAGTGATGTCGTGGTCATGATGATGATGAAGTCGTGGTGGTGGTGTCATGGTCAGTGATGTCGTGGTCATGATGATGATGATGAAGTCGTGGTGGTGGTGTCATGGTCAGTGATGTCGTGGTCATGATGATGATGATGAAGTCGTGGTGGTGGTGTCATGGTCAGTGATGTCATGGTCATGATGATGATGAAGTCGTGGTGGTGGTGTCATGGTCAGTGATGTCGTGGTCATGATGATGATGATGAAGTCGTGGTGGTGGTGTCATGGTCAGTGATGTCGTGGTCATGATGATGATGAAGTCGTGGTGGTGGTGTCATGGTCAGTGATGTCGTGGTCATGATGATGATGAAGTCGTGGTGGTGGTGTCATGGTCAGTGATGTCGTGGTCATGATGATGATGATGAAGTCGTGGTGGTGTCATGGTCAGTGATGTCGTGGTCATGATGATGATGAAGTCGTGGTGGTGGTGTCATGGTCAGTGATGTCGTGGTCATGATGATGATGAAGTCGTGGTGGTGGTGTCATGGTCAGTGATGATGATGAAGTCGTGGTGGTGTCATGGTCAGTGATGATGATGATGAAGTCGTGGTGGTGGTGTCATGGTCAGTGATGTCGTGGTCATGATGATGATGATGAAGTCGTGGTGGTGGTGTCATGGTCAGTGATGTCGTGGTCATGATGATGATGAAGTCGTGGTGGTGGTGTCATGGTCAGTGATGTCGTGGTCATGATGATGATGAAGTCGTGGTGGTGGTGTCATGGTCAGTGATGTCGTGGTCATGATGATGATGAAGTCGTGGTGGTGGTGTCATGGTCAGTGATGTCGTGGTCATGATGATGATGAAGTCGTGGTGGTGGTGGTGTCATGGTCAGTGATGTCGTGGTCATGATGATGAAGTCGTGGTGGTGGTGTCATGGTCAGTGATGTCGTGGTCATGATGATGATGAAGTCGTGGTGGTGGTATCATGGTCATGATGATGATGAAGTCGTGGTGATGGTGTCATGGTCAGTGATGTCGTGGTCATGATGATGATGATGAAGTCGTGGTGGTGGTGTCATGGTCAGTGATGTCATGGTCATGATGATGATGAAGTCGTGGTGGTGGTGTCATGGTCAGTGATGTCGTGGTCATGATGATGATGAAGTCGTGGTGGTGGTGTCATGGTCAGTGATGTCGTGGTCATGATGATGATGAAGTCGTGGTGGTGGTGTCATGGTCAGTGATGTCATGGTCATGATGATGATGAAGTCGTGGTGGTGGTGTCATGGTCAGTGATGTCGTGGTCATGATGATGATGAAGTCGTGGTGGTGGTGTCATGGTCAGTGATGTCGTGGTCATGATGATGATGAAGTCGTGGTGGTGGTGTCATGGTCAGTGATGTCGTGGTCATGATGATGATGAAGTGGTGGTGGTGTCATGGTCAGTGATGTCGTGGTCATGATGATGATGAAGTCGTGGTGATGGGGTGATGGTCAGTGATGTCGTGGTCATGATGATGATGAAGTCGTGGTGGTGTCATGGTCAGTGATGTCGTGGTCATGATGATGATGAAGTCGTGGTGGTGGTGTCATGGTCAGTGATGTCGTGGTCATGATGATGATGAAGTCGTGGTGGTGGTGTCATGGTCAGTGATGTCGTGGTCATGATGATGATGAAGTCGTGGTGGTGGTGTCATGGTCAGTGATGTCGTGGTCATGATGATGATGAAGTCGTGGTGGTGGTGTCATGGTCAGTGATGTCGTGGTCATGATGATGATGAAGTCGTGGTGGTGGTGTCATGGTCAGTGATGTCGTGGTCATGATGATGATGAAGTCGTGGTGGTGGTGTCATGGTCAGTGATGTCGTGGTCATGATGATGATGAAGTCGTGGTGGTGGTGTCATGGTCAGTGATGTCGTGGTCATGATGATGATGAAGTCGTGGTGGTGGTGTCATGGTCAGTGATGTCGTGGTCATGATGATGATGAAGTCGGTGGTGGTGTCATGGTCAGTGATGTCGTGGTCATGATGATGATGAAGTCGTGGTGGTGGTGTCATGGTCAGTGATGTCGTGGTCATGATGATGATGAAGTCGTGGTGGTGGTGTCATGGTCAGTGATGTCGTGGTCATGATGATGATGAAGTCGTGGTGGTGGTGTCATGGTCAGTGATGTCGTGGTCATGATGATGATGAAGTCGTGGTGGTGGTGTCATGGTCAGTGATGTCGTGGTCATGATGATGATGAAGTCGTGGTGGTGGTGTCATGGTCAGTGATGTCGTGGTCATGATGATGATGAAGTCGTGGTGGTGGTGTCATGGTCAGTGATGTCGTGGTCATGATGATGATGATGAAGTCGTGGTGGTGGTGTCATGGTCAGTGATGTCGTGGTCATGATGATGATGAAGTCGTGGTGGTGGTGTCATGGTCAGTGATGTCGTGGTCATGATGATGATGAAGTCGTGGTGGTGGTGTCATGGTCAGTGATGTCGTGGTCATGATGATGATGAAGTCGTGGTGGTGGTGTCATGGTCAGTGATGTCGTGGTCATGATGATGATGAAGTCGTGGTGGTGGTGTCATGGTCAGTGATGTCGTGGTCATGATGATGATGAAGTCGTGGTGGTGGTGTCATGGTCAGTGATGTCGTGGTCATGATGATGATGAAGTCGTGGTGGTGGTGTCATGGTCAGTGATGTCGTGGTCATGATGATGATGAAGTCGGGGTGGTGGTGTCATGGTCAGTGATGTCGTGGTCATGATGATGATGAAGTCGTGGTGGTGGTGTCATGGTCAGTGATGTCGTGGTCATGATGATGATGAAGTCGTGGTGGTGGTGTCATGGTCAGTGATGTCGTGGTCATGATGATGATGAAGTCGTGGTGGTGGTGTCATGGTCAGTGATGTCGTGGTCATGATGATGATGAAGTCGTGGTGGTGGTGTCATGGTCATGATGATGATGATGATGAAGTCGTGGTGGTGGTGTCATGGTCAGTGATGTCGTGGTCATGATGATGATGAAGTCGTGGTGGTGGTGTCATGGTCAGTGATGTCGTGGTCATGATGATGATGATGAAGTCGTGGTGGTGGTGTCATGGTCAGTGATGTCGTGGTCATGATGATGATGAAGTCGTGGTGGTGGTGTCATGGTCAGTGATGTCGTGGTCATGATGATGATGAAGTCGTGGTGGTGGTGTCATGGTCAGTGATGTCGTGGTCATGATGATGATGAAGTCGTGGTGGTGTCATGGTCAGTGATGTCGTGGTCATGATGATGATGAAGTCGTGGTGGTGGTGTCATGGTCAGTGATGTCGTGGTCATGATGATGATGAAGTCGTGGTGGTGGTGTCATGGTCAGTGATGTCGTGGTCATGATGATGATGAAGTCGTGGTGGTGGTGTCATGGTCAGTGATGTCGTGGTCATGATGATGATGAAGTCGTGGTGGTGGTGTCATGGTCAGTGATGTCGTGGTCATGATGATGATGAAGTCGTGGTGTGGTGGTGTCATGGTCAGTGATGTCGTGGTCATGATGATGATGAAGTCGTGGTGGTGGTGTCATGGTCAGTGATGTCGTGGTCATGATGATGATGAAGTCGTGGTGGTGGTGTCATGGTCAGTGATGTCGTGGTCATGATGATGATGAAGTCGTGGTGGTGGTGTCATGGTCAGTGATGATGGTGGTCATGGTCAGTGATGTCGTGGTCATGATGATGATGAAGTCGTGGTGGTGGTGTCATGGTCAGTGATGTCATGGTCATGATGATGATGAAGTCGGGTGGTGGTGTCATGGTCAGTGATGTCGTGGTCATGATGATGATGAAGTCGGTGGTGGTGTCATGGTCAGTGATGTCGTGGTCATGATGATGATGAAGTCGGGTGGTGGTGTCATGGTCAGTGATGTCGTGGTCATGATGATGATGAAGTCGTGGTGGTGGTGTCATGGTCAGTGATGTCATGGTCATGATGATGATGAAGTCGTGGTGGTGGTGTCATGGTCAGTGATGTCGTGGTCATGATGATGATGAAGTCGTGGTGGTGGTGTCATGGTCAGTGATGTCATGGTCATGATGATGATGAAGTCGTGGTGGTGTCATGGTCAGTGATGTCGTGGTCATGATGATGATGAAGTCGTGGTGGTGGTGTCATGGTCAGTGATGTCATGGTCATGATGATGATGAAGTCGTGGTGGTGGTGTCATGGTCAGTGATGTCGTGGTCATGATGATGATGAAGTCGTGGTGGTGGTGTCATGGTCAGTGATGTCGTGGTCATGATGATGATGATGAAGTCGTGGTGGTGGTGTCATGGTCAGTGATGTCGTGGTCATGATGATGATGAAGTCGTGGTGGTGGTGTCATGGTCAGTGATGTCATGGTCATGATGATGATGAAGTCGTGGTGGTGGTGTCATGGTCAGTGATGTCGTGGTCATGATGATGATGAAGTCGTGGTGGTGGTGTCATGGTCAGTGATGTCGTGGTCATGATGATGATGAAGTCGTGGTGGTGGTGTCATGGTCAGTGATGTCGTGGTCATGATGATGATGAAGTCGTGGTGGTGTCATGGTCAGTGATGTCGTGGTCATGATGATGATGAAGTCGTGGTGGTGGTGTCATGGTCAGTGATGTCGTGGTCATGATGATGATGAAGTCGTGGTGGTGGTGTCATGGTCAGTGATGTCATGGTCATGATGATGATGAAGTCGTGGTGGTGGTGTCATGGTCAGTGATGTCGTGGTCATGATGATGATGAAGTCGTGGTGGTGGTGTCATGGTCAGTGATGTCGTGGTCATGATGATGATGAAGTCGTGGTGGTGGTGTCATGGTCAGTGATGTCGTGGTCATGATGATGATGAAGTCGTGGTGGTGGTGTCATGGTCAGTGATGTCGTGGTCATGATGATGATGAAGTCGTGGTGGTGGTGTCATGGTCAGTGATGTCGTGGTCATGATGATGATGAAGTCGTGGTGGTGGTGTCATGGTCAGTGATGTCGTGGTCATGATGATGATGAAGTCGTGGTGGTGGTGTCATGGTCAGTGATGTCGTGGTCATGATGATGATGAAGTCGTGGTGGTGGTGTCATGGTCAGTGATGTCGTGGTCATGATGATGATGAAGTCGTGGTGGTGGTGTCATGGTCAGTGATGTCGTGGTCATGATGATGATGAAGTCGTGGTGGTGGTGTCATGGTCAGTGATGTCGTGGTCATGATGATGATGAAGTCGTGGTGGTGGTGTCATGGTCAGTGATGTCGTGGTCATGATGATGATGAAGTCGTGGTGGTGGTGTCATGGTCATGATGATGATGAAGTCGTGGTGATGGTGTCATGGTCAGTGATGTCGTGGTCATGATGATGATGAAGTCGTGGTGGTGGTGTCATGGTCAGTGATGTCATGGTCATGATGATGATGAAGTCGTGGTGGTGGTGTCATGGTCAGTGATGTCATGGTCATGATGATGATGAAGTCGTGGTGGTGGTGTCATGGTCAGTGATGTCGGTCATGATGATGATGAAGCGGTGGTGGTGTCATGGTCAGTGATGTCATGGTCATGATGATGATGAAGTCGTGGTGGTGGTGTCATGGTCAGTGATGTCGTGGTCATGATGATGATGAAGTCGTGGTGGTGGTGTCATGGTCAGTGATGTCGTGGTCATGATGATGATGAAGTCGTGGTGGTGGTGTCATGGTCAGTGATGTCGTGGTCATGATGATGATGAAGTCGTGGTGGTGGTGTCATGGTCAGTGATGTCGTGGTCATGATGATGATGAAGTCGTGGTGGTGGTGTCATGGTCAGTGATGTCGTGGTCATGATGATGATGAAGTCGTGGTGGTGGTGTCATGGTCAGTGATGTCATGGTCATGATGATGATGAAGTCGTGGTGGTGGTGTCATGGTCAGTGATGTCGTGGTCATGATGATGATGAAGTCGTGGTGGTGGTGTCATGGTCAGTGATGTCGTGGTCATGATGATGATGAAGTCGTGGTGGTGGTGTCATGGTCAGTGATGTCGTGGTCATGATGATGATGAAGTCGTGGTGGTGGTGTCATGGTCAGTGATGTCGTGGTCATGATGATGATGAAGTCGTGGTGGTGGTGTCATGGTCAGTGATGTCGTGGTCATGATGATGATGAAGTCGTGGTGGTGTCATGGTCAGTGGTGTCGTGGTCATGATGATGATGAAGTCGTGGTGGTGGTGTCATGGTCAGTGATGTCGGTCATGATGATGATGAAGTCGTGGTGGTGGTGTCATGGTCAGTGATGTCGTGGTCATGATGATGATGAAGTCGTGGTGGTGGTGTCATGGTCAGTGATGTCGTGGTCATGATGATGATGAAGTCGTGGTGGTGGTGTCATGGTCAGTGATGTCGTGGTCATGATGATGATGAAGTCGTGGTGGTGGTGTCATGGTCAGTGATGTCGTGGTCATGATGATGATGAAGTCGTGGTGGTGGTGTCATGGTCATGATGATGATGAAGTCGTGGTGATGGTGTCATGGTCAGTGATGTCGTGGTCATGATGATGATGAAGTCGTGGTGGTGGTGTCATGGTCAGTGATGTCGTGGTCATGATGATGATGAAGTCGTGGTGGTGGTGTCATGGTCAGTGATGTCGTGGTCATGATGATGATGAAGTCGTGGTGGTGGTGTCATGGTCAGTGATGTCGTGGTCATGATGATGATGAAGTCGTGGTGGTGGTGTCATGGTCAGTGATGTCGTGGTCATGATGATGATGAAGTCGTGGTGGTGGTGTCATGGTCAGTGATGTCGTGGTCATGATGATGATGAAGTCGTGGTGGTGGTGTCATGGTCAGTGATGTCGTGGTCATGATGATGATGAAGTCGTGGTGGTGGTGTCATGGTCAGTGATGTCGTGGTCATGATGATGATGAAGTCGTGGTGGTGGTGTCATGGTCAGTGATGTCGTGGTCATGATGATGATGAAGTCGTGGTGGTGGTGTCATGGTCAGTGATGTCGTGGTCATGATGATGATGAAGTCGTGGTGGTGGTGTCATGGTCAGTGATGTCGTGGTCATGATGATGATGAAGTCGTGGTGGTGGTGTCATGGTCAGTGATGTCGTGGTCATGATGATGATGAAGTCGTGGTGGTGGTGTCATGGTCAGTGATGTCATGGTCATGATGATGATGAAGTCGTGGTGGTGGTGTCATGGTCAGTGATGTCGTGGTCATGATGATGATGAAGTCGGGTGGTGGTGTCATGGTCAGTGATGTCATGGTCATGATGATGATGAAGTCGTGGTGGTGGTGTCATGGTCAGTGATGTCGTGGTCATGATGATGATGAAGTCGTGGTGGTGGTGTCATGGTCATGATGATGATGAAGTCGTGGTGATGGTGTCATGGTCATGATGATGATGAAGTCGTGGTGGTGGTGTCATGGTCAGTGATGTCGTGGTCATGATGATGATGAAGTCGTGGTGGTGGTGTCATGGTCAGTGATGTCGTGGTCATGATGATGATGAAGTCGTGGTGGTGGTGTCATGGTCAGTGATGTCGTGGTCATGATGATGATGAAGTCGTGGTGGTGGTGTCATGGTCAGTGATGTCGTGGTCATGATGATGATGAAGTCGTGGTGGTGGTGTCATGGTCAGTGATGTCGTGGTCATGATGATGATGAAGTCGTGGTGGTGGTGTCATGGTCAGTGATGTCGTGGTCATGATGATGATGAAGTCGTGGTGGTGGTGTCATGGTCAGTGATGTCGTGGTCATGATGATGATGAAGTCGTGGTGGTGGTGTCATGGTCAGTGATGTCGTGGTCATGATGATGATGAAGTCGTGGTGGTGGTGTCATGGTCAGTGATGTCGTGGTCATGATGATGATGAAGTCGTGGTGGTGGTGTCATGGTCAGTGATGTCGTGGTCATGATGATGATGAAGTCGTGGTGGTGGTGTCATGGTCAGTGATGTCGTGGTCATGATGATGATGAAGTCGTGGTGGTGGTGTCATGGTCAGTGATGTCGTGGTCATGATGATGATGAAGTCGTGGTGGTGGTGTCATGGTCAGTGATGTCGTGGTCATGATGATGATGAAGTCGTGGTGGTGGTGT
This sequence comes from Pseudoliparis swirei, assembly GCF_029220125.1. NCBI lineage: Eukaryota > Metazoa > Chordata > Actinopteri > Perciformes > Liparidae > Pseudoliparis > Pseudoliparis swirei. The sequence continues at coordinate 278,881 of NC_079396.1, read as the reverse complement.
CATGGTCAGTGATGTCGTGGTCATGATGATGATGAAGTCGTGGTGGTGGTGTCATGGTCAGTGATGTCGTGGTCATGATGATGATGAAGTCGTGGTGGTGGTGTCATGGTCAGTGATGTCGTGGTCATGATGATGATGAAGTCGTGGTGGTGGTGTCATGGTCAGTGATGTCGTGGTCATGATGATGATGAAGTCGTGGTGGTGGTGTCATGGTCAGTGATGTCGTGGTCATGATGATGATGAAGTCGTGGTGGTGGTGTCATGGTCAGTGATGTCGTGGTCATGATGATGATGAAGTCGTGGTGGTGGTGTCATGGTCAGTGATGTCGTGGTCATGATGATGATGATGAAGTCGTGGTGGTGTCATGGTCAGTGATGTCGTGGTCATGATGATGATGAAGTCGTGGTGGTGGTGTCATGGTCAGTGATGTCGTGGTCATGATGATGATGAAGTCGTGGTGGTGGTGTCATGGTCAGTGATGTCGTGGTCATGATGATGATGAAGTCGTGGTGGTGTGTCATGGTCAGTGATGTCATGGTCATGATGATGATGAAGTCGTGGTGGTGTCATGGTCAGTGATGTCGTGGTCATGATGATGATGAAGTCGTGGTGGTGGTGTCATGGTCAGTGATGTCGTGGTCATGATGATGATGAAGTCGTGGTGGTGGTGTCATGGTCAGTGATGTCGTGGTCATGATGATGATGAAGTCGTGGTGGTGGTGTCATGGTCAGTGATGTCGTGGTCATGATGATGATGAAGTCGTGGTGGTGGTGTCATGGTCAGTGATGTCATGGTCATGATGATGATGAAGTCGTGGTGGTGGTGTCATGGTCAGTGATGTCGTGGTCATGATGATGATGAAGTCGTGGTGGTGGTGTCATGGTCAGTGATGTCGTGGTCATGATGATGATGAAGTCGTGGTGGTGGTGTCATGGTCAGTGATGTCGTGGTCATGATGATGATGAAGTCGTGGTGGTGGTGTCATGGTCAGTGATGTCGTGGTCATGATGATGATGAAGTCGTGGTGGTGGTGTCATGGTCAGTGATGATGATGAAGTCGTGGTGATGGTGTCATGGTCATGATGATGATGATGAAGTCGTGGTGGTGGTGTCATGGTCAGTGATGTCGTGGTCATGATGATGATGAAGTCGTGGTGGTGGTGTCATGGTCAGTGATGTCGTGGTCATGATGATGATGAAGTCGTGGTGGTGGTGTCATGGTCAGTGATGTCGTGGTCATGATGATGATGAAGTCGTGGTGGTGGTGTCATGGTCAGTGATGTCGTGGTCATGATGATGATGAAGTCGTGGTGGTGTCATGGTCAGTGATGTCGTGGTCATGATGATGATGAAGTCGTGGTGGTGGTGTCATGGTCAGTGATGTCATGGTCATGATGATGATGAAGTCGTGGTGGTGGTGTCGTGGTCATGATGATGATGAAGTCGTGGTGGTGGTGTCATGGTCAGTGATGTCGTGGTCATGATGATGATGAAGTCGTGGTGGTGGTGTCATGGTCAGTGATGTCGTGGTCATGATGATGATGAAGTCGTGGTGGTGGTGTCATGGTCAGTGATGTCGTGGTCATGATGATGATGAAGTCGTGGTGGTGGTGTCATGGTCAGTGATGTCGTGGTCATGATGATGATGAAGTCGTGTGGTGGTGTCGTGGTCAGTGATGTCGTGGTCATGATGATGATGAAGTCGTGGTGGTGGTGTCATGGTCAGTGATGTCGTGGTCATGATGATGATGAAGTCGTGGTGGTGGTGTCATGGTCAGTGATGTCGTGGTCATGATGATGATGAAGTCGTGGTGGTGGTGTCATGGTCAGTGATGTCGTGGTCATGATGATGATGAAGTCGTGGTGGTGGTGTCATGGTCAGTGATGTCGGGGTCATGATGATGATGAAGTCGTGGTGGTGTCATGGTCAGTGATGTCGTGGTCATGATGATGATGAAGTCGTGGTGGTGGTGTCATGGTCAGTGATGTCGTGGTCATGATGATGATGAAGTCGTGGTGGTGGTGTCATGGTCAGTGATGTCGTGGTCATGATGATGATGAAGTCGTGGTGGTGGTGTCATGGTCAGTGATGTGTGGTCATGATGATGATGAAGTCGTGGTGGTGGTGTCGTGGTCATGATGATGATGAAGTCGTGGTGGTGGTGTCATGGTCAGTGATGTCGTGGTCATGATGATGATGAAGTCGTGGTGATGGTGTCATGGTCAGTGATGTCGTGGTCATGATGATGATGAAGTCGTGGTGGTGGTGTCATGGTCAGTGATGTCGTGGTCATGATGATGATGAAGTCGTGGTGGTGGTGTCATGGTCAGTGATGTCGTGGTCATGATGATGATGAAGTCGTGGTGGTGGTGTCATGGTCAGTGATGTCGTGGTCATGATGATGATGAAGTCGTGGTGGTGGTGTCATGGTCAGTGATGTCGTGGTCATGATGATGATGAAGTGCGGTCAGTGATGTCGTGGTCATGATGATGATGAAGTCGTGGTGGTGTCATGGTCAGTGATGTCGTGGTCATGATGATGATGAAGTCGTGGTGGTGGTGTCATGGTCAGTGATGTCGTGGTCATGATGATGATGAAGTCGTGGTGGTGTCATGGTCAGTGATGTCGTGGTCATGATGATGATGAAGTCGTGGTGGTGGTGTCATGGTCAGTGATGTCGTGGTCATGATGATGATGAAGTCGTGGTGGTGGTGTCATGGTCAGTGATGTCGTGGTCATGATGATGATGAAGTCGTGGTGGTGGTGTCATGGTCAGTGATGTCGTGGTCATGATGATGATGAAGTCGTGGTGGTGGTGTCATGGTCAGTGATGTCGTGGTCATGATGATGATGAAGTCGTGGTGGTGGTGTCATGGTCAGTGATGTCGTGGTCATGATGATGATGAAGTCGTGGTGGTGGTGTCATGGTCAGTGATGGTGGTGTCATGGTCATGATGATGATGATGAAGTCGGTGGTGGTGTCGTGGTCAGTGATGTCGTGGTCATGATGATGATGAAGTCGTGGTGGTGGTGTCATGGTCAGTGATGTCGTGGTCATGATGATGATGAAGTCGTGGTGGTGGTGTCATGGTCAGTGATGTCGTGGTCATGATGATGATGAAGTCGTGGTGGTGGTGTCATGGTCAGTGATGTCGTGGTCATGATGATGATGAAGTCGTGGTGGTGGTGTCATGGTCAGTGATGTCGTGGTCATGATGATGATGAAGTCGTGGTGGTGGTGTCATGGTCAGTGATGTCGTGGTCATGATGATGATGAAGTCGTGGTGGTGGTGTCATGGTCAGTGATGTCGTGGTCATGATGATGATGAAGTCGTGGTGGTGGTGTCATGGTCAGTGATGTCGTGGTCATGATGATGATGAAGTCGTGGTGGTGGTGTCATGGTCAGTGATGTCGTGGTCATGATGATGATGAAGTCGGGTGGTGGTGTCATGGATGTCATGGTCATGATGATGATGAAGTCGGTGGTGGTGTCATGGTGATGTCGGTCATGATGATGATGAAGTCGTGGTGGTGGTGTCATGGTCAGTGATGTCGTGGTCATGATGATGATGAAGTCGTGGTGGTGGTGTCATGGTCAGTGATGTCGTGGTCATGATGATGATGAAGTCGTGGTGGTGGTGTCATGGTCAGTGATGTCGTGGTCATGATGATGATGAAGTCGTGGTGGTGGTGTCATGGTCAGTGATGTCGTGGTCATGATGATGATGAAGTCGTGGTGGTGGTGTCATGGTCAGTGATGTCGTGGTCATGATGATGATGAAGTCGTGGTGGTGGTGTCATGGTCAGTGATGTCGTGGTCATGATGATGATGAAGTCGTGGTGGTGGTGTCATGGTCAGTGATGTCGTGGTCATGATGATGATGAAGTCGTGGTGGTGGTGTCATGGTCAGTGATGTCGTGGTCATGATGATGATGAAGTCGTGGTGGTGGTGTCATGGTCAGTGATGTCGTGGTCATGATGATGATGAAGTCGTGGTGGTGGTGTCATGGTCAGTGATGTCGTGGTCATGATGATGATGAAGTCGTGGTGGTGGTGTCATGGTCAGTGATGTCGTGGTCATGATGATGATGAAGTCGTGGTGGTGGTGTCATGGTCAGTGATGATGATGAAGTCGTGGTGATGGTGTCATGGTCAGTGATGTCATGGTCATGATGATGATGATGAAGTCGTGGTGGTGGTGTCGTGGTCATGATGATGATGAAGTCGTGGTGGTGGTGTCATGGTCAGTGATGTCGTGGTCATGATGATGATGAAGTCGTGGTGGTGGTGTCATGGTCAGTGATGTCGTGGTCATGATGATGATGAAGTCGTGGTGGTGGTGTCGTGGTCAGTGATGTCGTGGTCATGATGATGATGAAGTCGTGGTGGTGTCATGGTCAGTGATGTCGTGGTCATGATGATGATGAAGTCGTGGTGGTGGTGTCATGGTCAGTGATGTCGTGGTCATGATGATGATGAAGTCGTGGTGGTGGTGTCATGGTCAGTGATGTCGTGGTCATGATGATGATGAAGTCGTGGTGGTGGTGTCATGGTCAGTGATGTCGTGGTCATGATGATGATGAAGTCGTGGTGGTGGTGTCATGGTCAGTGATGTCGTGGTCATGATGATGATGAAGTCGTGGTGGTGGTGTCATGGTCAGTGATGTCGTGGTCATGATGATGATGAAGTCGTGGTGGTGGTGTCATGGTCAGTGATGTCGTGGTCATGATGATGATGAAGTCGTGGTGGTGGTGTCATGGTCAGTGATGTCGTGGTCATGATGATGATGAAGTCGGGTGGTGGTGTCATGGTCAGTGATGTCGTGGTCATGATGATGATGAAGTCGTGGTGGTGGTGTCATGGTCAGTGATGTCGTGGTCATGATGATGATGAAGTCGTGGTGATGGTCATGGTCAGTGATGTCGTGGTCATGATGATGATGAAGTCGTGGTGGTGGTGTCATGGTCAGTGATGTCGTGGTCATGATGATGATGAAGTCGTGGTGGTGGTGTCATGGTCAGTGATGTCGTGGTCATGATGATGATGAAGTCGTGGTGGTGGTGTCATGGTCAGTGATGTCGTGGTCATGATGATGATGAAGTCGTGGTGGTGGTGTCATGGTCAGTGATGTCGTGGTCATGATGATGATGAAGTCGTGGTGGTGGTGTCATGGTCAGTGTCATGATGATGATGATGAAGTCGTGGTGGTGGTGTCATGGTCAGTGATGTCGTGGTCATGATGATGATGAAGTCGTGGTGGTGGTGTCATGGTCAGTGATGTCGTGGTCATGATGATGATGAAGTCGTGGTGGTGGTGTCATGGTCAGTGATGTCGTGGTCATGATGATGATGATGAAGTCGTGGTGGTGGTGTCATGGTCAGTGATGTCGTGGTCATGATGATGATGAAGTCGTGGTGGTGGTGTCATGGTCAGTGATGTCGTGGTCATGATGATGATGAAGTCGTGGTGGTGGTGTCATGGTCAGTGATGTCGTGGTCATGATGATGATGATGAAGTCGGTGGTGGTGTCATGGTCAGTGATGTCGTGGTCATGATGATGATGAAGTCGTGGTGGTGGTGTCATGGTCAGTGATGTCGTGGTCATGATGATGATGAAGTCGTGGTGGTGGTGTCATGGTCAGTGATGTCGTGGTCATGATGATGATGAAGTCGTGGTGATGGTGTCATGGTCAGTGATGTCGTGGTCATGATGATGATGAAGTCGTGGTGGTGGTGTCATGGTCAGTGATGTCGTGTCATGATGATGATGAAGTCGTGGTGGTGGTGTCATGGTCAGTGATGTCGTGGTCATGATGATGATGATGATGATGAAGTCGTGGTGGTGGTGTCATGGTCAGTGATGTCGTGGTCATGATGATGATGAAGTCGTGGTGGTGGTGTCATGGTCAGTGATGTCGTGGTCATGATGATGATGAAGTCGTGTTGGTGGTCATGGTCAGTGATGTCGGTCATGATGATGATGAAGTCGGGTGGTGGTGTCATGGTCAGTGATGTCGTGGTCATGATGATGATGAAGTCGTGGTGGTGGTGTCATGGTCAGTGATGTCGTGGTCATGATGATGATGATGAAGTCGGTGGTGGTGTCATGGTCAGTGATGTCGTGGTCATGATGATGATGAAGTCGTGGTGGTGGTGTCATGGTCAGTGATGTCGTGGTCATGATGATGATGAAGTCGTGGTGGTGGTGTCATGGTCAGTGATGTCGTGGTCATGATGATGATGAAGTCGTGGTGGTGGTGTCATGGTCAGTGATGTCGTGGTCATGATGATGATGAAGTCGTGGTGGTGGTGTCAGTGATGTCATGGTGATTGATGATGATGAAGTCGTGGTGGTGGTCATGGTCAGTGATGATGATGATGAAGTCGGGTGGTGGTGTCATGGTCAGTGATGTCGTGGTCATGATGATGATGAAGTCGGGTGGTGGTGTCATGGTCAGTGATGTCGTGGTCATGATGATGATGAAGGCGTGGTGGTGTCATGGTCAGTGATGTCGTGGTCATGATGATGATGAAGTCGGGTGGTGGTGCCATGGTCAGTGATGTCGTGGTCATGATGATGATGAAGTCGTGGTGGTGGTGTCATGGTCAGTGATGTCGTGGTCATGATGATGATGAAGTCGTGGTGGTGGTGTCATGGTCAGTGATGTCGTGGTCATGATGATGATGAAGTCGTGGTGGTGGTGGTGTCATGGTCAGTGATGTCGGTCATGATGATGATGAAGTCGGTGGTGGTGGGGTCGGTGGTGTCATGGTCAGTGATGTCGTGGTCATGATGATGATGAAGTCGTGGTGATGGTGTCATCGTCAGTGATGTCGTGGTGGTGGTGTCGTGGTCAGTGATGTCGTGGTCATGATGATGATGAAGTCGTGGTGGTGGTGTCATGGTCAGTGATGTCGTGGTCATGATGATGATGAAGTCGTGGTGGTGGTGTCATGGTCAGTGATGTCGTGGTCATGATGATGATGAAGTCGTGGTGGTGGTGTCATGGTCAGTGATGTCGTGGTCATGATGATGATGATGAAGTCGTGGTGGTGGTGTCATGGTCAGTGATGTCGTGGTCATGATGATGATGAAGTCGTGGTGGTGGTGTCATGGTCAGTGATGTCGTGGTCATGATGATGATGAAGTCGTGGTGGTGGTGTCATGGTCAGTGATGTCGTGGTCATGATGATGATGAAGTCGTGGTGGTGTCATGGTCAGTGGTGTCGTGGTCATGATGATGATGAAGTCGGTGGTGTCATGGTCAGTGATGTGGGTCATGATGATGATGAAGTCGTGGTGGTGGTGTCAGTGATGTCGTGGTGATGATGATGATGAAGTCGTGGTATGATGATGAAGTCGTGGTGGTGTCATGGTCAGTGATGTCGTGGTCATGATGATGATGATGAAGTCGTGGTGGTGGTGTCATGGTCAGTGATGTCATGGTCATGATGATGATGATGAAGTCGTGGTGGTGTCGTGGTCAGTGATGTCGTGGTCATGATGATGATGTCGAGATGGAGGTGTCATGGTCAGTGATGATGATGATGAAGTCGGGTGGTGGTGTCATGGTCAGTGATGTCGTGGTCATGATGATGATGAAGTCGTGGTGGTGTCATGGTCAGTGATTGGTGGTGGTCAGTGATGTCGTGGTCATGATGATGATGAAGTCGTGGTGGTGTCATGGTCAGTGATGTCGTGGTCATGATGATGATGAAGTCGTGGTGATGGTGTCATGGTCAGTGATGTCATGGTCATGATGATGATGAAGTCGTCGTGGTGGTGTCATGGTCAGTGATGTCGTGGTCATGATGATGATGAAGTCGTGGTGGTGGTGTCATGGTCAGTGATGTCATGGTCATGATGATGATGAAGTCGTGGTGGTGGTGTCATGGTCAGTGATGTCGTGGTCATGATGATGATGAAGTCGTGGTGGTGGTGTCATGGTCAGTGATGTCATGGTCATGATGATGATGAAGTCGTGGTGATGGTGTCATGGTCAGTGATGTCGTGGTCATGATGATGATGAAGTCGTGGTGGTGGTGTCATGGTCAGTGATGTCGTGGTCATGATGATGATGAAGTTGTGGTGGTGGTGTCATGGTCAGTGATGTCATGGTCATGATGATGATGAAGTCGTGGTGGTGGTGTCATGGTCAGTGATGTCATGATGATGATGAAGTCGTGGTGGTGGTGTCATGGTCAGTGATGTCATGGTCATGATGATGATGAAGTCGTGGTGGTGGTGTCGTGGTCATGATGATGATGAAGTCGTGGTGGTGGTGTCGTGGTCATGATGATGATGAAGTCGTGGTGGTGGTGTCATGATGATGATGTGGGGTCTCCTCAGTGTGTGTTCCTGAGCAGCGAGGCGCTCGGCCCCGCCCTCTTCTCCCCCGGCGCGCTGCGCGTGGCGGCGTGCGACCTCCAGCTGCTGATGGCCGCCTTCAGCCGCGTCGTGGAGACGGACCTGAGAGCGCTCTGCGGCCGAGAGCCGCCCAGCTGCAGCGCTGAGGCCCACGTCTTCCAGAGGACACGGCGCCTCCTGCTGGCCTGCATCACGGTACTGCACCCACAAGAGCTGCTGCTTCTTCCACCAGCACCTCCAAAACAACCAGCAGAAGGTTTCAGCCGGGCTCTAGTCAGAGGCTCCGTGGGGAGAGACCCGGTTCCATAGAAGGCTGACATGAACACGTCTTATTGGGAGAGCAATGGCCGACCCGCAATGTGCTCCCCTCAGTCTGTGGGCCCATCAACAACCTGTAGAACCTCCTGGAGAACATCATCCTGTAGAACCTCCTGTAGAACATCCTCCTGTAGAACGTCATCCTGTAGAACCTCCTGTAGAACATCATCCTGTAGAACCTCCTGTAGAACATCATCCCCTAGAACATCATCCTGTAGAACATCATCCCCTAGAACATCATCCTGTAGAACATCATCCTGTAGAACCTCCTGTAGAACATCATCCCATAGAACGTCATCCCGTAGAACCTCCTGTAGAACATCATCCTGTAGAACCTCCTGTAGAACATCATCCCGTAGAACCTCCTGTAGAACGTCATCCTGTAGAACCTCCTGTAGAACGTCATCCTGTAGAACCTCCTGTAGAACGTCATCCCGTAGAACCTCCTGTAGAACGTCATCCCGTAGAACCTCATGTAGAACGTCATCCTGTAGAACCTCCTGTAGAACGTCATCCTGTAGAACCTCCTGTAGAACATCATCCTGTAGAACCTCCTGTAGAACGTCGTCCTGTAGAACCTCCTGTAGAACGTCATCCCGTAGAACCTCCTGTAGAACGTCATCCCGTAGAACCTCATGTAGAACGTCATCCTGTAGAACCTCCTGTAGAACATCATCCTGTAGAACCTCCTGTAGAACATCATCCTGTAGAACATCATCCCCTAGAACATCATCCTGTAGAACATCATCCTGTAGAACCTCCTGTAGAACATCATCCCATAGAACATCATCCTGTAGAACTTCCTGTAGAACATCATCCCGTAGAACCTCCTGTAGAACGTCATCCTGTAGAACCTCCTGTAGAACATCATCCTGTAGAACCTCCTGTAGAACATCATCCTGTAGAACCTCCTGTAGAACGTCATCCTGTAGAACCTCTTGTAGAACGTCATCCCGTAGAACCTCCTGTAGAACGTCATCCCGTAGAACCTCATGTAGAACGTCATCCTGTAGAACCTCCTGTAGAACATCATCCTGTAGAACCTCCTGTAGAACGTCATCCTGTAGAACCTCCTGTAGAACGTCATCCTGTAGAACCTCCTGTAGAACATCATCCTGTAGAACCTCCTGTAGAACGTCATCCCGTAGAACCTCCTGTAGAACGTCATCCTGTAGAACCTCCTGTAGAACGTCATCCTGTAGAACCTCCTGTAGAACATCATCCTGTAGAACCTCCTGTAGAACGTCATCCTGTAGAACAGGGCTATTCAACTTCAGTAGCAAGTGGGCCGAATAAGAAAATCACGGGGGGTGTGAGGGCCGCACAGAAAAATGAAAAACAGTAATGTATATTTCCACAGGTAAACAGTCACACACGAAAATGCGTCGGTATTGTGTGGCAAAAGTGTTGCGAACAAGCATCACTATAAACATGTTTCAAAGTGTACATATCCGCTCAAGGTAACCAGTTGTTTCAGATCCCAAACCAAACTGTTCCCATGAAAACATAAGAAATGTGACTTAATGCATCAATATATAAATGACTTGGGCTGAAACTAATATCTGGTGGCGCAGCGCACAGACTGCATGTCTTTGAGTGCAGACTCCTTTTGCGTCAAAGAGATCGAAACCAGGTCAGGCGATCTTTTTATTTTATTTTTTTCGAAAATGTATTTCTTCCTCCGTGGCTGTGATGCGCTGCTCACTTATACAATCTTAATCGCCGAAATGGATATGAACGGTGGCTTGAAGATCTCCAGCAATATGTTTGTGAATGTGTGACGAATCTGGTGCGCGAGACAGAGCCCCGCTGCAGATGTGAAGAGAACACAACGCACGCGCAGGGAAACCAGTAGGTCTGAAAACCAGTAGGGGTGTAACACCGGCAACCAACACGGTGCGTAACATAAAGATGTAACCATACAGGTTTGGTTGAGGCAACAGTGAAACTCAATGGCTCTGGGTTAGATGTCTCAATGTATAAAAGAGGCGTGTCCGTCAGGTTTATTTTTTCTTACCAAGCTATACTGATTTGCAGGCAGTCTTGCGGGCCGTAGTTAAACTCAAACGGGCCGTATCCGGCCCGCGGGCCGCTAGTTGAATAGGCCTGCTTTAGAACCTCCTGTAGAACCTCCTGTAGAACCTCCTGTAGAACATCATCCCGTAGAACCTCCTGACTGCCGGTCTCGTTCCTCAGGAGCTGGAGGTTCTGAGGGGCGTGTCCGGAGCGTCCAAGTCCACCAATGAGGAGGAGACGCAGCTCCAGACACAGAAGCTCCGTGAGTGACTCACGTGCACGCTCCTATCCAAAGTGCACGTGGTAACATGTGCTTCCCGGTTCCTTTGTTCAGCCGACCGACTGGAGGAACTGGTCCGGCGTGTTGGAGACTTTGTCCCCCTGCTGGTCTCCCAAGGCCCAAAGAACCCCCCAGTGTGAGGCTGACCACAGGAGGCCTTCAGCATCCAGGTCCAACAGGCCCAAAGGGTCCGCAGTGTCTCCAGAACCGGATCGGGGTTTTGGGGAAGAGACTTTGATTGGTTGGGCTGAGTGGAGGGACCAGCTGATCCACAACGGTCCTCCAACACAGAACCGGATCGGGTTTATTTAGCTGTCGATGTAAATGTTCTCATTGTATTCATGAATAAAGGTCAAATATTAAACTTCAATTGTAATTCCAACCGGTTTGATCTAGTTTGTCTTGGACCACATCCGATCTAGAATGTGAGTCAGAGCTGAAGACGGGCAGGAAACGACCCAATATACACCTGCACTCTAATGTAGTTGTATATAATGTTGTTCAAATGGCCAGTGAGGCGGTCATATGAAGAGAGCCTGGGACACGGTCAGTGGACGTATTTATTGACACGGACAACAGGAAGCAGGTCACATTCATCAGACGATCCCATGACGTCAGAAGCCCTTGCTGGCCAACCACGTCTTCAGCTCCCCGTCGACGTGACCTTTGACCTTCAAGGTCATGGTGACCTCGTTGACCTGCGTGGGCAGCTCCTTCCCCGTGCGCTCCTTCAGGTGGCGCTTCACGTCCTGCTCCAGGGCCCAGATGTCTCCCTCCACTCGGCGCACCAGCGTCGTCCGGCGGCTGCCGCTGCTCCGGTCGGTGTACACCGGGATGTTGTGCATGCGCGAGCGGCGCACCATGTAGGGCAGGGCCGGGGGGGGGTCCGCCGGGGGGGTCCAGCCAGACGGGCAGGGACCGGCGTGTTTAGGCGGACCGGGGACGCGTGACGGCGGGATGAGCCGCTCCACGAACCGGTATTCCTCCGTAGATTCTAATGTCGCCCTTTGCGTTTCCTCTGGAGCCCCGGTACAAACAGACCGGAGCCCGGCAGCCGCTCCCGGTGAGCTCCCGGTGGCCTCCGGGTAAAGGCGGAGGGCTCGCAGCGCCCTGCGGAACACCGTCTGAGTGGCGAGGCGGGCCGCCATGTTTGTTGTAGAGCAGGCTTCTTCTTCTGCTTCTGAGTCTACGGCAGATGTGTCTTGCGCACAGTGCTGTCCCCTAGCGGTTGGGAGTAGATTGCAGCTTCGAGCTCTCTAATATACGAGAGTGCGCTCCAGTATAGCCAGAGGAACCAAGAGAACATGTTCTACACGACCAGAACCACGAGACAGGCAAGAGGAACCAAGAGAACATGTTCTACACGACCAGAACCACGAGACAGGCAAGAGGAACCAAGAGAACATGTTCTACACGACCAGAACCACGAGACAGGCCAGAGGAACCAAGAGAACATGTTCTACACGACCAGAACCACGAGACAGGCAAGAGGAACCAAGAGAACATGTTCTACATGACCAGAACCACGAGACAGGCAATAGGAACCAAGAGAACATGTTCTACACGACCAGAACCACGAGACAGGCAAGAGGAACCAAGAGAACATGTTCTACACGACCAGAACCACGAGACAGGCCAGAGGAACCAAGAGAACATGTTCTACACGACCAGAACCACGAGACAGGCAAGAGGAACCAAGAGAACATGTTCTACACGACCAGAACCACGAGACAGGCAAGAGGAACCAAGAGAACATGTTCTACACGACCAGAACCACGAGACATCGTCATGTCTAGGACACTAGGGCTCGTTTCCTTTGAGACCTCGTCATGTCTAGGACACTAGGGCTCGTTTCCTTTGAGACCTCGTCATGTCTAGGACACTAGGGCTCGTTTCCTTTGAGACATCGTCATGTCTAGGACACTAGGGCTCGTTTCCTTTGAGACATCGTCATGTCTAGGACACTAGGGCTCGTTTCCTTTGAGACATCGTCATGTCTAGGACACTAAGGCTCGTTTCCTTTGAGACCTCGTCATGTCTAGGACACTAAGGCTCGTTTCCTTTGAGACATCGTCATGTCTAGGACACTAAGGCTCGTTTCCTTTGAGACATCGTCATGTCTAGGACACTAAGGCTCGTTTCCTTTGAGACATCGTCATGTCTAGGACACTAGGGCTCGTTTCCTTTGGGACCTCGTCATGTCTAGGACACTAGGGCTCGTTTCCTTTGAGACCTCGTCATGTCTAGGACACTAGGGCTCGTTTCCTTTGAGACATCGTCATGTCTAGGACACTAAGGCTCGTTTCCTTTGAGACCTCATCATGTCGAGGACACTAAGACTCGTTTCCTTTGAGACCTTGTCATGTCTAGGACACTAAGGCTCGTTTCCTTTGAGACCTCGTCATGTCTAGGACACTAGGGCTCGTTTCCTTTGAGACATCGTCATGTCTAGGACACTAAGGCTCGTTTCCTTTGAGACCTTGTCATGTCTAGGACACTAAGGCTCGTTTCCTTTGAGACCTCGTCATGTCTAGGACACTAAGGCTCGTTTCCTTTGAGACATCGTCATGTCTAGGACACGAGGGCTCGTTTCCTTTGAGACATCGTCATGTCTAGGACACTAGGGCTCGTTTCCTTTGAGACATCGTCATGTCTAGGACACTAAGGCTCGTTTCCTTTGAGACATCGTCATGTCTAGGACACTAGGGCTCGTTTCCTTTGAGACCTCGTCATGTCTAGGACACTAAGGCTCGTTTCCTTTGAGACCTCGTCATGTCTAGGACACTAGGGCTCGTTTCCTTTGAGACCTCGTCATGTCGAGGACACTAAGGCTCGTTTCCTTTGAGACATCGTCATGTCTAGGACACTAGGCTCATTTCCTTTGAGACCTTGTCATGTCTAGGACACTAGGGCTCGTTTCCTTTGAGACCTCGTCATGTCTAGGACACTAGGGCTCGTTATCTTTGAGACCTCGTCATGTCTAGGACACTAAGGCTCGTTTCCTTTGAGACCTCGTCATGTCTAGGACACTAGGGCTCGTTTCCTTTGAGACCTCGTCATGTCTAGGACACTAAGGCTCGTTTCCTTTGAGACCTCGTCATGTCTAGGACACTAGGGCTCGTTTCCTTTGAGACCTCGTCATGTCGAGGACACTAAGGCTCGTTTCCTTTGAGACATCGTCATGTCTAGGACACTAGTGCTCGTTTCCTTTGAGACCTCGTCATGTCTAGGACACTAGGGCTCGTTTCCTTTGAGACCTCGTCATGTCTAGGACACTAGGGCTCGTTTCCTTTGAGACCTTGTCATGTCTAGGACACTAGGGCTCGTTTCCTTTGAGACATCGTCATGTCTAGGACACTAAGGCTCGTTTCCTTTGAGACCTCGTCATGTCTAGGACACGAGGGCTCGTTTCCTTTGAGACATCGTCATGTCTAGGACACTAGGGCTCGTTTCCTTTGAGACATCGTCATGTCTAGGACACTAAGGCTCGTTTCCTTTGAGACATCGTCATGTCTAGGACACTAGGGCTCGTTTCCTTTGAGACCTCGTCATGTCTAGGACACTAGGGCTCGTTTCCTTTGAGACCTCGTCATGTCTAGGACACTAGGGCTCGTTTTCTTTAGACCTCGTCATGTCTAGGACACTAGGGCTCGTTTCCTTTGAGACCTCGTCATGTCTAGGACACTAGGGCTCGTTTCCTTTGAGACCTCGTCATGTCTAGGACACTAGGGCTCGTTTCCTTTGAGACCTCGTCATGTCTAGGACACTAGGGCTTGTTTCCTTTAAGACATCGTCATGTCTAGGACACTAAGGCTCGTTTCCTTTGAGACATCGTCATGTCTAGGACACGAGGGCTCGTTTCCTTTGAGACATCGTCATGTCTAGGACACTAGGGCTCGTTTCCTTTGAGACATCGTCATGTCTAGGACACTAAGGCTCGTTTCCTTTGAGACATCGTCATGTCTAGGACACTAGGGCTCGTTTCCTTTGAGACCTCGTCATGTCTAGGACACTAAGGCTCGTTTCCTTTGAGACCTCGTCATGTCTAGGACACTAGGGCTCGTTTCCTTTGAGACCTCGTCATGTCGAGGACACTAAGGCTCGTTTCCTTTGAGACATCGTCATGTCTAGGACACTAGGGCTCATTTCCTTTGAGACCTTGTCATGTCTAGGACACTAGGGCTCGTTTCCTTTGAGACCTCGTCATGTCTAGGACACTAGGGCTCGTTATCTTTGAGACCTCGTCATGTCTAGGACACTAAGGCTCGTTTCCTTTGAGACCTCGTCATGTCTAGGACACTAGGGCTCGTTTCCTTTGAGACCTCGTCATGTCTAGGACACTAAGGCTCGTTTCCTTTGAGACCTCGTCATGTCTAGGACACTAGGGCTCGTTTCCTTTGAGACCTCGTCATGTCGAGGACACTAAGGCTCGTTTCCTTTGAGACATCGTCATGTCTAGGACACTAGTGCTCGTTTCCTTTGAGACCTCGTCATGTCTAGGACACTAGGGCTCGTTTCCTTTGAGACCTCGTCATGTCTAGGACACTAGGGCTCGTTTCCTTTGAGACCTCGTCATGTCTAGGACACTAGGGCTCGTTTCCTTTGAGACCTCGTCATGTCTAGGACACTAGGGCTTGTTTCCTTTAAGACATCGTCATGTCTAGGACACTAAGGCTCGTTTCCTTTGAGACCTCGTCATGTCTAGGACACGGGCTCATTTCCTTTGAGACCTCGTCATGTCTAGGACACTAGGGCTCGTTTCCTTTGAGACATCGTCATGTCTAGGACACTAGGGCTCGTTTCCTTTGAGACCTCGTCATGTCTAGGACACTAGGGCTCGTTTCCTTTGAGACCTCGTCATGTCTAGGACACTAGGGCTCGTTTCCTTTGAGACCTCGTCATGTCTAGGACACTAAGGCTCATTTCCTTTGAGACCTCGTCATGTCTAGGACACTAAGGCTCGTTTCCTTTGAGACCTCGTCATGTCTAGGACACTAAGGCTCGTTTCCTTTGAGACCTTGTCATGTCTAGGACACTAGGGCTCGTTTTTGAGACATCGTCATGTCTAGGACACTAAGGCTCGTTTCCTTTGACACCTCGTCATGTCTAGGACACTAGGGCTCGTTTTCTTTGAGACATCGTCATGTCTAGGACACTAGGGCTCGTTTCCTTTGAGACCTCGTCATGTCTAGGACACTAGGGCTCGTTTCCTTTGAGACCTCGTCATGTCTAGGACACTAGGGCTCGTTTCCTTTGAGACCTCGTCATGTCTAGGACACTAGGGCTCGTTTCCTTTGCTCTCAGTTGCTCAGCCACTCAAGGGGAGGAGGAAGCAGGAAGCTCCCTCCGTGATGCTGAGTGTGGATCTGCTTCTAGGCACCACCTCCTCTCCTCCTGATGCTCACAGTGGTGAGCCTCTGGGTCAAAGGTCAGGGCTCTTATATATACATACATGTATCTCTCTACCCTGATGCTTGTGCTGGCTCAGACTGGTGTGTGTGTTGTGTGTGTTGTGTGTTGCAGCCTTCGGGTACGAGGCTTTGATGTCAAACACGTTCCTCTCTTTATTCTCCTGTTTCAATCCAGACAGTCAGTGCGTTTACATGATGGTATAATTCTCATCTTGCTTTAGTCGGACTCTGCTATCTTTTGGGGGATCTGCTGTTATCCCAATATACATGCAGTGAGTGAATCATTGGCCTTTGAAAGCATGTCATATCCGATACGATAGGTGGCGCTGTTTTCATTACAACTCGTGGTGATACAGCCATTTCCGCTTGACCTCTTCACCACCAACAACAACATTTCTAGAAAGATGGCGAACAGAGAGCAAGGCGAAGCTACATCCCTCTGCTATTCTTCCATGGTGTTCATAGGAGTACAGCGAATGCAAATGGCGCTGTTGGCTGAGTTGATAACGGAGAGAAGATGCCGTCGCCGAAGGTACACGGAGAATTTAATTTATCGTCTCTTTCGACTTCCGGGTCACGACATGGGAGGGAGGAGGGAGGGAGGAGGGCGGCGGGAGGAGAGAGGGAGGGGGGAGGAGGGAGGGAGGAGGGAGGAGGGCGGCGGGATCTCAAGCATGCGCAAAGACGCAAAGTCCAGTTCCGAATCGAATTCACCGTTACATGCCGCGAGAGTCGAATTATCAACTGGATCGGACCGAGCTATCCAGGGTGTTAATCGGACCGAAGTCGGACCGCACATAGTCCGACTAAGGTGTTTACATGAAACGGATAATTCGATTTCAGTCCGACTAAGCCAATAATTCGATTGCATGTAAACGCACTGATTGTATTGTTCTCCCTTTCCCCCAAATGCTTTGCTCCTCCAGCTGGACACGCACCCGAGTGAAGCGTGAGCGTCTGGATCAACCAGATGTTCCACACACACACTCTCTCTGGTGGCTCTCGGGGACCCTGCCGTGAGGACCCTCTCACCCTTCACAGCCGTCCACACGTTACCTGGCCACATGAATCCTCTTCATCACCATGGTTATGCTCTTCAACAACGACTCTATACTTTATAGCTCCACTACATCTGCTCCACACTATTCACTACGAAGTCAGCCACCGTGCCTTAATAAAGTAATAACGTAAACTAGGTAGTTTATGTTAAAGTAATTCTATGGTCAGGTTTTGTCGTTTATATATCGTATATTTTGATGACAATACTTTTGTACTTTTATGTAAGTAACATTACATATGCAGGACTTTGATTGTTACAGTCTGTTGACCCTGCGAAATAAATGAATCATAATCTGTGTGTGTGTGCGTGCTCTCTGGTTTAAATCCTATTTATCAGATGGATCTCAGTTTGTATTTATCAGAAACATTCCATGAACTTTCATTGTTCTGCAGATGATCCTCAATTATATGTGATCAACCAGAGGACACCAACCATCATCATCATCATCTGTGATCAACCAGAGGACACCAATCATCATCATCATCATATGTGATCAACCAGAGGACACCAACCATCATCATCATATGTGATCAACCAGAGGAGACCAACCATCATCATCATCATATGTGATCAACCAGAGGACACCAACCACCATCATCATCATCATATGTGATCAACCAGAGGAGACCAACCATCATCATCATATGTGATCAACCAGAGGACACCAACCATCATCATCATCATCATATGTGATCCAACAGAGGAGACCAATCATCATCATCTGTGATCAACCAGAGGACACCAACCATCATCATCATGTGATCAACCAGAGGACACCAACCATCATCATCATCTGTGATCAACCAGAGGAGACCAACCATCATCATCATCATCATATGTGATCAACCAGAGGACACCAATCATCATCATCATCATCATCATATGTGATCAACCAGAGGACACCAACCATCATCATCATATGTGATCAACCAGAGGACACCAACCACCATCATCATCATCATATGTGATCAACCAGAGGACACCAACCATCATCATCATCTGATCAACCAGAGGACACCAACCATCATCATCATCATGTGATCAACCAGAGGACACCAACCATCATCATCATCATCATCTGTGATCAACCAGAGGAGACCAACCATCATCATCATCATATGTGATCAACCAGAGGACACGAACCATCATCATCATCATCATCATATGTGATCAACCAGAGGACACCAACCATCATCATCATCTGTGATCAACCAGAGGACACCAACCATCATCATCATCATCTGTGATCAACCAGAGGACACCAACCATCATCATCATCATCATCATATGTGATCAACCAGAGGACACCAACCATCATCATCATCATCATATGTGATCAACCAGAGGAGACCAACCATCATCATCATCATATGTGATCAACCAGAGGAGACCAACCATCATCATCATCATATGTGATCAACCAGAGGACACCAACCATCATCATCATCATCATATGTGATCAACCAGAGGACACCAATCATCATCATCATCATCATCATATGTGATCAACCAGAGGACACCAACCATCATCATCATATGTGATCAACCAGAGGAGACCAACCATCATCATCATATGTGATCAACCAGAGGACACCAACCACCATCATCATCATCATCATATGTGATCAACCAGAGGACACCAACCATCATCATCATCATCTGATCAACCAGAGGACACCAACCATCATCATCATCATGTGATCAACCAGAGGACACCAACCATCATCATCATCATCATATGTGATCAACCAGAGGACACGAACCATCATCATCATCATCATCATATGTGATCAACCAGAGGACACCAACCATCATCATCATCATCTGTGATCAACCAGAGGACACCAACCATCATCATCATCATCATCTGTGATCAACCAGAGGACACCAACCATCATCATCATCATCATATGTGATCAACCAGAGGACACCAACCATCATCATCATCATCATATGTGATCAACCAGAGGAGACCAACCATCATCATCATCATATGTGATCAACCAGAGGACACCAACCATCATCATCATCATCATATGTGATCAACCAGAGGACACCAACCATCATCATCATCATATGTGATCAACCAGAGGACACCAACCATCATCATCATCATCATCATCATATGTGATCAACCAGAGGACACCAACCATCATCATCATCATATGTGATCAACCAGAGGACACCAACCATCATCATCATCATCATCATATGTGATCAACCAGAGGACACCAACCATCATCATCATCATATGTGATCAACCAGAGGACACCAACCATCATCATCATCATCATCATATGTGATCAACCAGAGGACACCAACCATCATCATCATATGTGATCAACCAGAGGACACCAACCATCATCATCATCATATGTGATCAACCAGAGGAGACCAACCATCATCATCATCATCATCATATGTGATCAACCAGAGGACACCAACCATCATCATCATCATCATATGTGATCAACCAGAGGACACCAACCATCATCATCATATGTGATCAACCAGAGGACACCAATCATCATCATCATCATCATATGTGATCAACCAGAGGACACCAACCACCATCATCATCATCATCATATGTGATCAACCAGAGGACACCAACCATCATCATCATCATCATATGTGATCAACCAGAGGACACCAACCATCATCATCATCATCATCATCATATGTGATCAACCAGAGGACACCAACCATCATCATCATCATATGTGATCAACCAGAGGAGACCAACCATCATCATCATCATCATATGTGATCAACCAGAGGACACCAACCATCATCATCATCATATGTGATCAACCAGAGGACACCAACCATCATCATCATCATCATCATATGTGATCAACCAGAGGACACCAACCATCATCATCATCATATGTGATCAACCAGAGGACACCAACCATCATCATCATCATATGTGATCAAACAGAGGAGACCAATCATCATCATCATCATCATCATATGTGATCAACCAGAGGACACCAACCATCATCATCATCATATGTGATCAACCAGAGGACACCAACCATCATCATCATCATCATCATATGTGATCAACCAGAGGACACCAACCATCATCATCATCATATGTGATCAACCAGAGGACACCAACCATCATCATCATCATCATCATCATATGTGATCAAACAGAGGACACCAACCATCATCATCATCATCATATGTGATCAACCAGAGGACACCAATCATCATCATCATCATCATCATCATATGTGATCAACCAGAGGAGACCAACCATCATCATCATCATCATCATCATATGTGATCAACCAGAGGACACCAACCATCATCATCATCATCATATGTGATCAACCAGAGGAGACAACCATCATCATCATATGTGATCAACCAGAGGACACCAATCATCATCATCATCATCATATGTGATCAACCAGAGGACACCAACCACCATCATCATCATCATCATCATCATATGTGATCAACCAGAGGACACCAACCATCATCATCATCATCATATGTGATCAATCAGAGGACACCAACCATCATCATCATATGTGATCAACCAGAGGACACCAACCATCATCATCATCATCATATGTGATCAACCAGAGGACACCAACCATCATCATCATCATCATATGTGATCAACCAGAGGACACCAACCATCATCATCATCATCATCATCATATGTGATCAACCAGAGGACACCAACCATCATCATCATCATCATATGTGATCAACCAGAGGACACCAATCATCATCATCATCATCATCATCATCATCATATGTGATCAACCAGAGGACACCAACCACCATCATCATCATCATCATATGTGATCAACCAGAGGACACCAACCATCATCATCATCATCATCATATGTGATCAACCAGAGGACACCAACCACCATCATCATCATCATCATCATATGTGATCAACCAGAGGACACCAATCATCATCATCATCATCATATGTGATCAAACAGAGGAGACCAACCATCATCATCATCATCATCATCATCATATGTGATCAACCAGAGGACACCAACCATCATCATCATCATCATCATATGTGATCAAACAGAGGACACCAACCATCATCATCATCATATGTGATCAACCAGAGGAGACCAACCATCATCATCATCATATGTGATCAACCAGAGGACACCAACCATCATCATCATCATCATCATATGTGATCAACCAGAGGACACCAACCATCATCATCATCATATGTGATCAACCAGAGGACACCAACCATCATCATCATCATATGTGATCAAACAGAGGAGACCAACCATCATCATCATCATCATATGTGATCAACCAGAGGACACCAACCATCATCATCATCATATGTGATCAACCAGAGGAGACCAACCATCATCATCATCATATGTGATCAACCAGAGGACACCAACCATCATCATCATCATATGTGATCAACCAGAGGACACCAACCATCATCATCATCATATGTGATCAAACAGAGGAGACCAACCATCATCATCATCATATGTGATCAACCAGAGGACACCAACCATCATCATCATCATCATCATATGTGATCAACCAGAGGACACCAACCATCATCATCATCATATGTGATCAACCAGAGGACACCAACCATCATCATCATCATATGTGATCAACCAGAGGACACCAACCATCATCATCATCATCATATGTGATCAACCAGAGGACACCAACCATCACCATCATCATCATATGTGATCAACCAGAGGACACCAACCATCATCATCATCATATGTGATCAACCAGAGGACACCAACCATCATCATCATCATCATATGTGATCAACCAGAGGACACCAATCATCATCATCATCATCATCATCATCATCATCATCATATGTGATCAACCAGAGGACACCAACCACCATCATCATCATCATCATATGTGATCAACCAGAGGACACCAACCATCATCATCATCATCATATGTGATCAACCAGAGGACACCAACCACCATCATCATCATATGTGATCAAACAGAGGACACCAACCATCATCATCATCATATGTGATCAACCAGAGGAGACCAACCATCATCATCATCATATGTGATCAACCAGAGGACACCAACCATCATCATCATCATCATCATCATCATATGTGATCAACCAGAGGACACCAACCATCATCATCATCATATGTGATCAACCAGAGGACACCAACCATCATCATCATCATATGTGATCAACCAGAGGACACCAACCATCATCATCATCATATGTGATCAAACAGAGGAGACCAACCATCATCATCATCATCATCATATGTGATCAACCAGAGGACACCAACCATCATCATCATCATATGTGATCAAACAGAGGACACCAACCATCATCATCATCATCATCATATGTGATCAACCAGAGGACACCAACCATCATCATCATATGTGATCAACCAGAGGAGACCAACCATCATCATCATCATATGTGATCAACCAGAGGACACCAACCATCATCATCATCATCATCATCATATGTGATCAACCAGAGGACACCAACCATCATCATCATCATCATCATATGTGATCAACCAGAGGACACCAACCATCATCATCGTCATATGTGATCAACCAGAGGACACCAACCATCATCATCATCATCATATGTGATCAACCAGAGGAGACCAACCATCATCATCATCATCATATGTGATCAACCAGAGGAGACCAACCATCATCATCATCATCATATGTGATCAACCAGAGGAGACCAACCATCATCATCATCATCATCATCATATGTGATCAACCAGAGGACACCAACCATCATCATCATCATCATCATATGTGATCAACCAGAGGAGACAACCATCATCATCATCATCATCATCATATGTGATCAACCAGAGGACACCAACCATCATCATCATCATCATCATATGTGATCAACCAGAGGAGACAACCATCATCATCATCATCATATGTGATCAACCAGAGGACACCAACCATCATCATCATCATCATCATATGTGATCAACCAGAGGAGACAACCATCATCATCATCATCATCATATGTGATCAACCAGAGGACACCAACCATCATCATCATCATCATCATATGTGATCAACCAGAGGACACCAACCATCATCATCATATGTGATCAACCAGAGGAGACCAACCATCATCATCATCATCATCATATGTGATCAACCAGAGGAGACAACCATCATCATCATCATATGTGATCAACCACAGGAGACCAACCATCATCATCATCATCATCATATGTGATCAACCAGAGGACACCAACCATCATCATCATCATATGTGATCAACCAGAGGAGACCAACCATCATCATCATCATATGTGATCAACCAGAGGACACCAACCATCATCATCATCATCATCATCATATGTGATCAACCAGAGGAGACAAACCATCATCATCATCATCTGTGATCAACCAGAGGACACCAACCATCATCATCATCATCATATGTGATCAACCAGAGGACACCAACCATCATCATCATCATCATCATATGTGATCAACCAGAGGAGACAACCATCATCATCATCATCATCATCATATGTGATCAACCAGAGGACACCAACCATCATCATCATCATCATCATATGTGATCAACCAGAGGAGACAACCATCATCATCATCATCATATGTGATCAACCAGAGGACACCAACCATCATCATCATCATCATCATATGTGATCAACCAGAGGAGACAACCATCATCATCATCATCATCATATGTGATCAACCAGAGGACACCAACCATCATCATCATCATCATCATCATATGTGATCAACCAGAGGACACCAACCATCATCATCATATGTGATCAACCAGAGGAGACCAACCATCATCATCATCATCATCATATGTGATCAACCAGAGGAGACAACCATCATCATCATCATATGTGATCAACCACAGGAGACCAACCATCATCATCATCATCATCATCATATGTGATCAACCAGAGGACACCAACCATCATCATCATCATATGTGATCAACCAGAGGAGACCAACCATCATCATCATCATATGTGATCAACCAGAGGACACCAACCATCATCATCATCATCATCATCATCATATGTGATCAACCAGAGGAGACAAACCATCATCATCATCATCTGTGATCAACCAGAGGACACCAACCATCATCATCATCATCATATGTGATCAACCAGAGGAGACCAACCATCATCATCATCATCATCAATTGTGATCAACCAGAGACCAACCATCATCATCATCATCATCATCATCTGTGATCAACCAGAGGACACCAACCATCATCATCATCATCATCATATGTGATCAACCAGAGGAGACCAACCATCATCATCATCATCATCATCATCATCATATGTGATCAACCAGAGGACACCAACCATCATCATCATCATCATCATCATATGATCAACCAGAGGAGACCAACCATCATCATCATCATCATATGTGATCAACCAGAGGACACCAATCATCATCATCATCATCATCATCATCATATGTGATCAACCAGAGGAGACCAACCATCATCATCATCATCATATGTGATCAACCAGAGGACACCAATCATCATCATCATCATATGTGATCAACCAGAGGACACCAACCATCATCATCATCATCATCATATGTGATCAACCAGAGGACACCAATCATCATCATCATCATATGTGATCAAACAGAGGAGACCAACCATCATCATCATCATCATATGTGATCAACCAGAGGAGACAACCATCATCATCATCATCATCATATGTGATCAACCAGAGGACACCAACCATCATCATCATCATCATCATCATATGTGATCAACCAGAGGAGACACACCATCATCATCATCATCACCATCATCTGTGATCAACCAGAGGACACCAACCATCATCATCATCATATGTGATCAACCAGAGGAGACCAACCATCATCATCATCATCATATGTGATCAACCAGAGGAGACCAACCATCATCATCATCATCATCTGTGATCAACCAGAGGACACCAACCATCATCATCATATGTGATCAACCAGAGGACACCAACCATCATCATCATCATCATATGTGATCAACCAGAGGACACCAATCATCATCATCATCATCATCATATGTGATCAACCAGAGGACACCAACCATCATCATCATCATCATATGTGATCAACCAGAGGACACCAACCATCATCATCATCATCTGTGATCAACCAGAGGACACCAACCATCATCATCATCATCATCATCATCATATGTGATCAACCAGAGGACACCAACCATCATCATCATCATCATCATCTGTGATCAACCAGAGGAGACAACCATCATCATCATCATCATATGTGATCAACCAGAGGAGACCAACCATCATCATCATCATCATCATCATATGTGATCAACCAGAGGACACCAACCATCATCATCATCATCATCATCATATGTGATCAACCAGAGGACACCATCATCATCATCATCATCATATGTGATCAACCAGAGGAGACCAACCATCATCATCATCATCATCATCATATGTGATCAACCAGAGGAGACCAACCATCATCATCATCATCATCATATGTGATCAACCAGAGGAGACAAACCATCATCATCATCATCATATGTGATCAACCAGAGGACACCAACCATCATCATCATCATCATCATATGTGATCAACCAGAGGACACCAATCATCATCATCATCATCATCATATGTGATCAACCAGAGGACACCAACCACCATCATCATCATATGTGATCAACCAGAGGACACCAACCATCATCATCATCATCATCATATGTGATCAACCAGAGGACTCCAACCATCATCATCATCATATGTGATCAACCAGAGGAGACCAACCATCATCATCATCATATGTGATCAACCAGAGGACACCAACCATCATCATCATCATATGTGATCAACCAGAGGACACCAACCATCATCATCATCATCATCATATGTGATCAACCAGAGGACACCAACCATCATCATCATCATCATATGTGATCAACCAGAGGAGACCAACCATCATCATCATCATCATATGTGATCAACCAGAGGACACCAACCACCATCATCATCATCATCATATGTGATCAACCAGAGGACACCAACCATCATCATCATCATCATATGTGATCAACCAGAGGACACCAACCATCATCATCATCATCATCATCATATGTGATCAACCAGAGGACACCAACCATCATCATCATCATCATCATCATATGTGATCAACCAGAGGACACCAACCATCATCATCATCATCATCATCATCATATGTGATCAACCAGAGGACACCAACCATCATCATCATCATCATCATATGTGATCAACCAGAGGACACCAACCATCATCATCATCATCATCATATGTGATCAACCAGAGGAGACCAACCATCATCATCATCATCAATTGTGATCAACCATCATCATCATCATCATCATCATATGTGATCAACCAGAGGACACCAACCATCATCATCATCATCATCATCATCATCTGTGATCAACCAGAGGAGACCAACCATCATCATCATCATCATCATATGTGATCAACCAGAGGACACCAACCATCATCATCATCATCATCATATGTGATCAACCAGAGGACACCAACCATCATCATCATCATCATCATCATCATATGTGATCAACCAGAGGACACCAACCATCATCATCATCATATGTGATCAACCAGAGGACACCAATCATCATCATCATCATATGTGATCAACCAGAGGACACCAACCATCATCATCATCATATGTGATCAACCAGAGGACACCAATCATCATCATCATCATCATCATCATATGTGATCAACCAGAGGACACCAACCATCATCATCATCATATGTGATCAACCAGAGGACACCAACCA
The DNA here is from genome assembly GCF_029220125.1 of Pseudoliparis swirei. Taxonomy (NCBI): domain Eukaryota; kingdom Metazoa; phylum Chordata; class Actinopteri; order Perciformes; family Liparidae; genus Pseudoliparis; species Pseudoliparis swirei. The sequence goes on along the minus strand of NC_079396.1, from coordinate 251,530 downwards.
TCATCATCATCATCATCTGTGATCAACCAGAGGAGACAACCATCATCATCATCATCATCATATGTGATCAACCAGAGGACACCAACCATCATCATCATCATCTGTGATCAACCAGAGGAGACCAACCATCATCATCATCATCATATGTGATCAACCAGAGGACACCAACCATCATCATCATCATCATCATCATCATATGTGATCAACCAGAGGACACCAACCACCATCATCATCATATGTGATCAACCAGAGGACACCAACCATCATCATCATCATCATATGTGATCAACCAGAGGACACCAACCATCATCATCATCATATGTGATCAAACAGAGGAGACCAACCATCATCATCATCATCATATGTGATCAACCAGAGGACACCAACCATCATCATCATCATATGTGATCAACCAGAGGAGACCAACCATCATCATCATCATATGTGATCAACCAGAGGACACCAACCATCATCATCATCATATGTGATCAACCAGAGGACACCAACCATCATCATCATCATATGTGATCAAACAGAGGAGACCAACCATCATCATCATCATCATCATCATATGTGATCAACCAGAGGACACCAACCATCATCATCATCATCATCATATGTGATCAACCAGAGGACACCAACCATCATCATCATCATATGTGATCAACCAGAGGACACCAACCATCATCATCATCATATGTGATCAACCAGAGGACACCAACCATCATCATCATCATCATATGTGATCAACCAGAGGACACCAACCACCATCATCATCATCATCATATGTGATCAACCAGAGGACACCAACCATCATCATCATCATATGTGATCAACCAGACACCAATCATCATCATCATCATCATATGTGATCAACCAGAGGACACCAATCATCATCATCATCATCATCATCATCATCATCATCATATGTGATCAACCAGAGGACACCAACCACCATCATCATCATCATCATATGTGATCAACCAGAGGACACCAACCATCATCATCATCATCATATGTGATCAACCAGAGGACACCAACCACCATCATCATCATATGTGATCAAACAGAGGACACCAACCATCATCATCATCATATGTGATCAACCAGAGGAGACCAACCATCATCATCATCATATGTGATCAACCAGAGGACACCAACCATCATCATCATCATCATCATCATCATCATATGTGATCAACCAGAGGACACCAACCATCATCATCATCATATGTGATCAACCAGAGGACACCAACCATCATCATCATCATATGTGATCAACCAGAGGACACCAACCATCATCATCATCATATGTGATCAAACAGAGGAGACCAACCATCATCATCATCATCATCATATGTGATCAACCAGAGGACACCAACCATCATCATCATCATATGTGATCAAACAGAGGACACCAACCATCATCATCATCATCATCATATGTGATCAACCAGAGGACACCAACCATCATCATCATCATATGTGATCAACCAGAGGAGACCAACCATCATCATCATCATATGTGATCAACCAGAGGACACCAACCATCATCATCATCATCATCATCATATGTGATCAACCAGAGGACACCAACCATCATCATCATCATCATCATATGTGATCAACCAGAGGACACCAACCATCATCATCGTCATATGTGATCAACCAGAGGACACCAACCATCATCATCATCATCATATGTGATCAACCAGAGGAGACCAACCATCATCATCATCATCATATGTGATCAACCAGAGGAGACCAACCATCATCATCATCATATGTGATCAACCAGAGGACCAACCATCATCATCATCATCATCATCATATGTGATCAACCAGAGGACACCAACCATCATCATCATCATCATATGTGATCAACCAGAGGAGACAACCATCATCATCATCATCATCATCATCATATGTGATCAACCAGAGGACACCAACCATCATCATCATCATCATATGTGATCAACCAGAGGAGACAACCATCATCATCATCATCATATGTGATCAACCAGAGGACACCAACCATCATCATCATCATCATCATATGTGATCAACCAGAGGAGACAACCATCATCATCATCATCATCATATGTGATCAACCAGAGGACACCAACCATCATCATCATCATCATCATCATATGTGATCAACCAGAGGACACCAACCATCATCATCATCATATGTGATCAACCAGAGGAGACCAACCATCATCATCATCATCATCATATGTGATCAACCAGAGGAGACAACCATCATCATCATCATATGTGATCAACCACAGGAGACCAACCATCATCATCATCATCATCATATGTGATCAACCAGAGGACACCAACCATCATCATCATCATATGTGATCAACCAGAGGAGACCAACCATCATCATCATCATATGTGATCAACCAGAGGACACCAACCATCATCATCATCATCATCATCATCATATGTGATCAACCAGAGGAGACAAACCATCATCATCATCATCTGTGATCAACCAGAGGACACCAACCATCATCATCATCATCATATGTGATCAACCAGAGGACACCAACCATCATCATCATCATCATCATATGTGATCAACCAGAGGAGACAACCATCATCATCATCATCATCATCATCATATGTGATCAACCAGAGGACACCAACCATCATCATCATCATCATCATATGTGATCAACCAGAGGAGACAACCATCATCATCATCATCATATGTGATCAACCAGAGGACACCAACCATCATCATCATCATCATCATATGTGATCAACCAGAGGAGACAACCATCATCATCATCATCATCATATGTGATCAACCAGAGGACACCAACCATCATCATCATCATCATCATCATATGTGATCAACCAGAGGACACCAACCATCATCATCATATGTGATCAACCAGAGGAGACCAACCATCATCATCATCATCATATGTGATCAACCAGAGGAGACAACCATCATCATCATCATATGTGATCAACCACAGGAGACCAACCATCATCATCATCATCATCATCATATGTGATCAACCAGAGGACACCAACCATCATCATCATCATATGTGATCAACCAGAGACCAACCATCATCATCATCATATGTGATCAACCAGAGGACACCAACCATCATCATCATCATCATCATCATCATATGTGATCAACCAGAGGAGACAAACCATCATCATCATCATCTGTGATCAACCAGAGGACACCAACCATCATCATCATCATCATATGTGATCAACCAGAGGAGACCAACCATCATCATCATCATCATATGTGATCAACCAGAGGAGACCAACCATCATCATCATCATCATCATCATCTGTGATCAACCAGAGGACACCAACCATCATCATCATCATCATCATATGTGATCAACCAGAGGAGACCAACCATCATCATCATCATCATCATCATCATCATCATATGTGATCAACCAGAGGACACCAACCATCATCATCATCATCATCATCATATGTGATCAACCAGAGGAGACCAACCATCATCATCATCATCATATGTGATCAACCAGAGGACACCAATCATCATCATCATCATCATCATCATCATATGTGATCAACCAGAGGAGACCAACCATCATCATCATCATCATATGTGATCAACCAGAGGACACCAATCATCATCATCATCATATGTGATCAACCAGAGGACACCAACCATCATCATCATCATCATCATATGTGATCAACCAGAGGACACCAATCATCATCATCATCATCATATGTGATCAACCAGAGACCAACCATCATCATCATCATCATATGTGATCAACCAGAGGAGACAACCATCATCATCATCATCATCATATGATCAACCAGAGGACACCAACCATCATCATCATCATCATCATCATATGTGATCAACCAGAGGAGACACACCATCATCATCATCATCACCATCATCTGTGATCAACCAGAGGACACCAACCATCATCATCATCATATGTGATCAACCAGAGGAGACCAACCATCATCATCATCATCATATGTGATCAACCAGAGGAGACCAACCATCATCATCATCATCATCTGTGATCAACCAGAGGACACCAACCATCATCATCATATGTGATCAACCAGAGGACACCAACCATCATCATCATCATCATCATATGTGATCAACCAGAGGACACCAATCATCATCATCATCATCATCATATGTGATCAACCAGAGGACACCAACCATCATCATCATCATCATATGTGATCAACCAGAGGACACCAACCATCATCATCATCATCTGTGATCAACCAGAGGACACCAACCATCATCATCATCATCATCATCATCATATGTGATCAACCAGAGGACACCAACCATCATCATCATCATCATCATCTGTGATCAACCAGAGGAGACCAACCATCATCATCATCATCATATGTGATCAACCAGAGGAGACCAACCATCATCATCATCATCATCATATGTGATCAACCAGAGGACACCAACCATCATCATCATCATCATCATCATCATATGTGATCAACCAGAGGACACCAACCATCATCATCATCATCATCATATGTGATCAACCAGAGGAGACCAACCATCATCATCATCATCATCATCATATGATCAACCAGAGGACCAACCATCATCATCATCATCATCATATGTGATCAACCAGAGGACAAACCATCATCATCATCATCATATGTGATCAACCAGAGGACACCAACCATCATCATCATCATCATCATATGTGATCAACCAGGACACCAATCATCATCATCATCATCATATGTGATCAACCAGAGGACACCAACCACCATCATCATCATATGTGATCAACCAGAGGACACCAACCATCATCATCATCATCATCATATGTGATCAACCAGAGGACTCCAACCATCATCATCATCATATGTGATCAACCAGAGGAGACCAACCATCATCATCATCATATGTGATCAACCAGAGGACACCAACCATCATCATCATCATCATCATATGTGATCAACCAGAGGACACCAACCATCATCATCATCATCATCATATGTGATCAACCAGAGGACACCAACCATCATCATCATCATCATCATATGTGATCAACCAGAGGAGACCAACCATCATCATCATATGTGATCAACCAGAGGACACCAACCATCATCATCATCATCATATGTGATCAACCAGAGGACACCAACCATCATCATCATCATCATCATCATCATATGTGATCAACCAGAGGACACCAACCATCATCATCATCATCATCATCATATGTGATCAACCAGAGGACACCAACCATCATCATCATCATCATCATATGTGATCAACCAGAGGACACCAACCATCATCATCATCATCATCATCATCATATGTGATCAACCAGAGGACACCAACCATCATCATCATCATCATCATATGTGATCAACCAGAGGACACCAACCAT